>NW_027464698.1:475000-669414 GCF_043290135.1 Rhipicephalus microplus | reverse complement strand
CAGTTTTAATACTCGCTATAAAACAACACTATCTCGTTAGATGACGTCGTTTTTGGTAGTTTCACGACGCTACCTAGCTTAAACTAACCTAACCTAACCTAACCTTCGCACTTCTATCGTTAGAAAAACGTTTTACTCACCACTTTACAATGTTTTCTACAAGATTACGACGGTTTCATGCGCTTTCACATTAGATATCGTAGTTCCCGACTTGTAATGTTGAAAAACACTACATCTCACTAAGTGACATTGTTTAATGCGGTTTTACGACGGTTCATATCTTAACCTAACCTAACATTCGCACTTGTATCTAAAAACGCTCTATTACACTGTTTTGTTCACAATTACAATATTTGCATAACCTCACAGTTTTTCACCAACTTATTGCAGTACAGAACGTTGTATCTCGCTAAATGACATTGTTCTTTAAGGTTTCACGATGCTTGCATGCGCTTTAACGAGAATATCACAATATAGCAGTTTCACACTTGTCACGGTAAAACACGCAGTATTTGGCTTGTTCATTGCCGTTTTGTGTGCTTTCACAACATTTCACCTATCGCAGTTTATTACTCGCTATAAAACAACACTATCTCGTTAGATGACGTCGTTTTTGGTAGTTTCACGACGCTACCTAGCTTAAAACTAACCTAACCTAACCTAACCTTCGCACTTCTATCGTTAGAAAACGTTTTACTCACCACTTTACAATGTTTTCTACAAGATTACGACGGTTTCATGCGCTTTCACATTAGATATCGCAGTTCCCAACTTGTAAAGGTGAAAAACACTGCATCTCACTAAGTGACATTGTTTAATGTGGTTTTAGCGCGGTTCATATCTTAACCTAACCTAACCTAACCTAACCCAACCTAACCTAACATAACCTAACCCAACCTAACCTAACCTAACCAAACCTAACCTAACGTAACCTAACCTAACCTAACGACGTTTGCAAGCGCTTTCGCATTAGATATCGCAGTTCCCGACTTGTAATGGTGAAAAACACAGCATCTCACTAAGTGACATTGTTTAATGCGGTTTTAGCGGCGGTTCATATCTTAACCTAACCTAACCTTACCTAACCCAACCTAACCTAACCTAACCTAACCAAACCTTACCTAACATCCCTAACCTAACCTAACCTAACCTAACCTAACCAAACCTAACCTAACCTAACCTAACGTAACCTAAGCTAACCTAACCTAACCTAACCTAACGACGTTTGCAAGCGCTTTCACATTAGATATCGCAGTTCCTGACTTGTAATGGTGAAAAACACTGCATCTCACTAAGTGACATTGTTTAATGCGGTTTTACGACGGTTCATATCTTAACCTAACCTAACATTCGCACTTGTATTAAAAAACGCTCTATTACACTGTTTCGTTCACAATTAGGATATTTGCATAACCTCACAGTTTTTCACCAACTTATTGCAGTACAGAACGCTGTATCTCGCTAAATTACATCGTTCTTTAAGGTTTCACGATGCTTGCATGCGCTTTAACGAGAATATCACAACATAGCAGTTTCGCACTTGTAACGGTACAACACGCAGTATTTGGCTTGTTCATGCCGTTTTGTGTGCTTTCACAACATTTCACCTATCGCAGTTTCGTACTCGCAATAAAACAACACTATCTCGTTAGATGACGTTGTCTTTGGTAGTTTCACGACGCTACCTAGCTTAAACTAACATAACTCAACCTAACATAACCTTCGCACTTCTATCGTTAGAAAACGTTTTACTCGCTACTTTACATTGCTTTCTACAACAATACGACGGTTTCAAGCGCTTTCACATTAGATATCGCAGTTCCCAACTTGTAAAGGTGAAAAACACTGCATCTCACTAAGTGACATTGTGTAATGCGGTTTTAGCGCGGTTCATATCTTAACCTAACCTAACCTAACCTAACCTAACCCAACCTAACCTAACATAACCTAACCTAACCTAACCTAACCAAACCTAACCTAACGTAACCTAACCTAACCTAACCTAACCTAACCTAACCTAACGACGTTTGCAAGCGCTTTCACATTAGATATCGCAGTTCCCGACTTGTAATGGTGAAAAACACAGCATCTCACTAAGTGACATTGTTTAATGCGGTTTTAGCGCGGTTCATATCTTAACCTAACCTAACCTTACCTAACCCAACCTAACCTAACCTAACCTAACCAAACCTTACCTAACATCCCTAACCTAACCTAACCTAACCTAACCTAACCAAACCTAACCTAACCTAACCTAACGTAACCTAACCTAACCTAACCTAACGACGTTTGCAAGCGCTTTCACATTAGATATCGCAGTTCCCAACTTGTAATGGTGAAAAACACTGCATCTCATCAAGTGACATTGTTTAATGCGGTTTTACGACGGTTCATATCTTAACCTAACCTAACATTCGCACTTGTATTAAAAAACGCTCTATTACACTGTTTCGTTCACAATTACGATATTTGCTTGACCTCACAGTTTTTCACCAACTTATTGCAGTACAGAACGCTGTATCTCGCTAAATGACATCGTTCTTTAAGGTTTCACGATGCTTGCATGCGCTTTAACGAGAATATCACAACATAGCAGTTTCGCACTTGTAACGGTACAACACGCAGTATTTGGCTTGTTCATGCCGTTTTGTGTGCTTTCACAACATTTCACCTATCGCAGTTTCGTACTCGCAATAAAACAACACTATCTCGTTAGATGACGTTGTCTTTGGTAGTTTCACGACGCTACCTAGCTTAAACTAACATAACTCAACCTAACATAACCTTCGCACTTCTATCGTTAGAAAACGTTTTACTCGCTACTTTACATTGCTTTCTACAACAATACGACGGTTTCAAGCGCTTTCACATTAGATATCGCAGTTCCCAACTTGTAAAGGTGAAAAACACTGCATCTCACTAAGTGACATTGTGTAATGCGGTTTTAGCGCGGTTCATATCTTAACCTAACCTAACCTAACCTAACCTAACCCAACCTAACCTAACATAACCTAACCTAACCTAACCTAACCAAACCTAACCTAACGTAACCTAACCTAACCTAACCTAACCTAACCTAACCTAACGACGTTTGCAAGCGCTTTCACATTAGATATCGCAGTTCCCGACTTGTAATGGTGAAAAACACAGCATCTCACTAAGTGACATTGTTTAATGCGGTTTTAGCGCGGTTCATATCTTAACCTAACCTAACCTTACCTAACCCAACCTAACCTAACCTAACCTAACCAAACCTAACCTAACGTAACCTAACCTAACCTAACCTAACCTAACCTAACGACGTTTGCAAGCGCTTTCACATTAGATATCGCAGTTCCCAATTTGTAAAGGTGAAAAACACTGCATCTCACTAAGTGACATTGTTTAATGCGGTTTTAGCGCGGTTCATATCTTAACCTAACCTAACATTCGCACTTGTATTAAAAAACGCTCTATTACACTGTTTCGTTCACAATTACGATATTTGCTTGCCCTCACAGTTTCTCACCAACTTATTACAGTACAGAACGCTGTATCTCGCTAAATGACATCGTTCTTTAAGGTTTCACGATACTTGCATGCGCTTTACCGAGAATGTCAAAACATAGCAGTTTCGCACTTGTAACGGTACAACACGCAGTATTATTTGGCTTGTTCATGCCGTTTTGTGTGCTTTCACAACATTTCACCTATCGCAGTTTAATACTCGCTATAAAACAACACTATCTCGTTAGATGACGTCGTTTTTGGTACTTTCACGACGCTACCTAGCTTAAACTAACCTAACCTAACCTTCGCACTTCTATCGTTAGAAAACGTTTTACTCACCACTTTACAATGTTTTCTACAAGATTACGACGGTTTCATGCGCTTTCACATTAGATATCGTAGTTCCCGACTTGTAATGTTGAAAAACACTACATCTCACTAAGTGACATTGTTTAATGCGGTTTTACGACGGTTCATATCTTAACCTAACCTAACATTCGCACTTGTATCTAAAAACGCTCTATTACACTGTTTTGTTCACAATTACAATATTTGCATAACCTCACAGTTTTTCACCAACTCATTGCAGTACAGAACGTTGTATCTCGCTAAATGACATTGTTCTTTAAGGTTTCACGATGCTTGCATGCGCTCTAACGAGAATATCACAATATAGCAGTTTCGCACTTGTAACGGTAGAACACGCAGTATTTGGCTTGTTCATGCCGTTTTGTGTGCTTTCACAACATTTCACCTATCGCAGTTTAATACTCGCTATAAAACAACACTATCTCGTTAGATGACGTCGTTTTTGGTAGTTTCACGACGCTACCTAGCTTAAACTAACCTAACCTAACCTAACCTTCGCACTTCTATCGTTAGAAAACGTTTTACTCACCACTTTACAATGTTTTCTACAAGATTACGACGGTTTCATGCGCTTTCACATTAGATATCGCAGTTCCCAACTTGTAAAGGTGAAAAACACTGCATCTCACTAAGTGACATTGTTTATTGCGGTTTTAGCGCGGTTCATATCTTAACCTAACCTAACCTAACCTAACCTAACCTAACCTAACCCAACCTAACCTAACATAACCTAACCTAACCTAACCAAACCCAACCTAACGTAACCTAACCTAACCTAACCTAACCTAACCTAACCAAACCTAACCTAACCTAACCTAACGTAACCTAACCTAACCTAACCTAACGACTTTTGCAAGCGCTTTCACATTAGATATCGTAGTTCCCGACTTGTAATGGTGAAAAACACTGCATCTCATCAAGTGACATTGTTTAATGCGGTTTTACGACGGTTCATATCTTAACCTAACCTAACATTCGCACTTGTATTAAAAAACGCTCTATTACACTGTTTCGTTCACAATTAGGATATTTGCATAACCTCACAGTTTTTCACCAACTTATTGCAGTACAGAACGCTGTATCTCGCTAAATGACATCGTTCTTTAAGGTTTCACGATGCTTGCATGCGCTTTAACGAGAATATCACAACATAGCAGTTTCGCACTTGTAACGGTACAACACGCAGTATTTGGCTTGTTCATGCCGTTTTGTGTGCTTTCACAACATTTCACCTATCGCAGTTTCGTATTCGCAATAAAACAACACTATCTCGTTAGATGACGTTGTTTTTGGTAGTTTCACGACGCTACCTAGCTTAAACTAACATAACTCAACCTAACATAACCTTCGCACTTCTATCGTTAGAAAACGTTTTACTCGCTACTTTACATTGCTTTCTACAACAATACGACAGTTTCAAGCGCTTTCACATTAGATATCGCAGTTCCCAACTTGTAAAGGTGAAAAACACTGCATCTCACTAAGTGACATTGTGTAATGCGGTTTTAGCGCGGTTCATATCTTAACCTAACCTAACCTAACCTAACCTAACCCAACCTAACCTAACCTAACCTAACCTAACCTAACCAAACCTAACCTAACGTAACCTAACCTAACCTAACCTAACCTAACCTAACGACGTTTGCAAGCGCTTTCACATTAGATATCGCAGTTCCCGACTTGTAATGGTGAAAAACACAGCATCTCACTAAGTGACATTGTTTAATGCGGTTTTAGCGCGGTTCATATCTTAACCTAACCTAACCTTACCTAACCCAACCTAACCTAACCTAACCTAACCAAACCTTACCTAACATCCCTAACCTAACCTAACCTAACCTAACCTAACCAAACCTAACCTAACCTAACCTAACGTAACCTAACCTAACCTAACCTAACGACGTTTGCAAGCGCTTTCACATTAGATATCGCAGTTCCCGACTTGTAATGGTGAAAAACACTGCATCTCATCAAGTGACATTGTTTAATGCGGTTTTACGACGGTTCATATCTTAACCTAACCTAACATTCGCACTTGTATTAAAAAACACTCTATTACACTGTTTCGTTCACAATTAGGATATTTGCATAACCTCACAGTTTTTCACCAACTTATTGCAGTACAGAACGCTGTATCTCGCTAAATGACATCGTTCTTTAAGGTTTCACGATACTTGCATGCGCTTTACCGAGAATGTCAAAACATAGCAGTTTCGCACTTGTAACGGTACAACACGCAGTATTTGGCTTGTTCATGCCGTTTTGTGTGCTTTCACATTTTACCTATCGCAGTTTCGTACTCGCAATAAAACAACACTATCTCGTTAGATGACGTCGTTTTTGGTGGTTTCACGACGCTACCTAGCTTAAACTAACATAACTCAACCTAACATAACCTTCGCACTTCTATCGTTAGAAAACGTTTTACTCGCTACTTTACATTGCTTTCTACAACAATACGACGGTTTCAAGCGCTTTCACATTAGATATCACAGTTCCCAACTTGTAAAGGTAAAAAACACTGCATCTCACTAAGTGACATTGTTTAATGCGGTTTTACAACGGTTCATACCTTAACCTAACGTAACCTAACCTAACCTAACCCAACCTGACCTAACATAACCTAACCTAACATAACTTAACCTAACCTAACCTAACCAAACCTAACCTAACGTAACCTAACCTAACCTAACCTAACCTAACCTAACCTAACGACGTTTGCAAGCGCTTTCACATTAGATATCGCAGTTCCCAACTTGTAAAGGTGAAAAACACTGCATCTCACTAAGTGACATTGTTTAATGCGGTTTTAGCGCGGTTCGTATCTTAACCTAACCTAACCTAACCTAACCTAACCCAACCTAACCTAACATAACCTAACCTAACCTAACCTAACCAAACCTAACCTAACGTAACCTAACCTAACCTAACCTAACCTAACCTAACCTAACGACGTTTGCAAGCGCTTTCACATTAGATATCGCAGTTCCCGACTTGTAATGGTGAAAAACACTGCATCTCACTAAGTGACATTGTTTAATGCGGTTTTACGACGGTTCATATCTTAACCTAACCTAACATTCGTACTTGTATGTAAAAACGCTCTATTACACTGTTTCGTTCACAATTACGATATTTGCATAACCTCACAGTTTTTCACCAACTTATTGCAGTACAGAACGCTGTATCTCGCTAAATGACATCGTTCTTTAAGGTTTCACGATGCTTGCATGCGCTTTAACAAGAATATCACATTATAGCAGTTTCGCACTTGTAACGGTACAACACGCAGTATCTGGCTTGTTCAAGCCGTTTTGTGTACTTTCACAACATTTCACCTATTGCAGTTACGTACATGCAATAAAACAACGCTATCTCGTTAGTTGACGTCCTTTTTGGTGGTCTCACGACGCTACATAGCTTAAACTAACATAACTCAAGCTAACCATCGCACTTCTATCGTTAGAAAACGTTTTACTCGCAACTTTACAATGTTTTCTACAAGATTACGACGGTTTCATGCGCTTTCACATTAGATATCGTAGTTCCCGACTTGTAATGTTGAAAAACACTACATCTCACTAAGTGACATTGTTTAATGCGGTTTTACGACGGTTGATATCTCAACCTAACCTAACATTCGCACTTGTATCTAAATACGCTCAATTACACTGTTTCGTTCACAATTACGATATTTGCTTGACCTCACAGTTTCTCACCAACCTATTACAGTTCAGAACGCTGTATCTCGCTAAATGACATCGTTCTTTAAGGTTTCACGATACTTGCATCCGCTTTAACGAGAATATCACAATAAAGCAGTTTCGCACTTGTAACGGCACAAGACGCAGTATCTGGCTAGTTCATGATATTTTGTGTGCTTTCACAACATTTCACCTATCGCAGTTTAATACTCGCTATAAAACAACACTATCTCGTTAGATGACGTCGTTTTTGGTAGTTTCACGACGCTACCTAGCTTAAACTAACCTAACCTAACCTAACCTTCGCACTTCTATCGTTAGAAAACGTTTTACTCACCACTTTACAATGTTTTCTACAAGATTACGACGGTTTCATGCGCTTTCACATTAGATATCGTAGTTCCCGACTTGTAATGTTGAAAAACACTACATCTCACTAAGTGACATTGTTTAATGCGGTTTTACGACGGTTCATATCTTAACCTAACCTAACATTCGCACTTGTATCTAAAAACGCTCTATTACACTGTTTTGTTCACAATTACAATATTTGCATAACCTCACAGTTTTTCACCAACTTATTGCAGTACAGAACGTTGTATCTCGCTAAATGACATTGTTCTTTAAGGTTTCACGATGCTTGCATGCGCTTTAACGAGAATATCACAATATAGCAGTTTCACACTTGTCACGGTAAAACACGCAGTATTTGGCTTGTTCATGCCGTTTTGTGTGCTTTCACAACATTTCACCTATCGCAGTTTATTACTCGCTATAAAACAACACTATCTCGTTAGATGACGTCGTTTTTGGTAGTTTCACGACGCTACCTAGCTTAAACTAACCTAACCTAACCTAACCTTCGCACTTCTATCGTTAGAAAACGTTTTACTCACCACTTTACAATGTTTTCTACAAGATTACGACGGTTTCATGCGCTTTCACATTAGATATCGCAGTTCCCAACTTGTAAAGGTGAAAAACACTGCATCTCACTAAGTGACATTGTTTAATGTGGTTTTAGCGCGGTTCATATCTTAACCTAACCTAACCTAACCTAACCCAACCTAACCTAACATAACCTAACCCAACCTAACCTAACCTAACCAAACCTAACCTAACGTAACCTAACCTAACCTAACGACGTTTGCAAGCGCTTTCGCATTAGATATCGCAGTTCCCGACTTGTAATGGTGAAAAACACAGCATCTCACTAAGTGACATTGTTTAATGCGGTTTTAGCGCGGTTCATATCTTAACCTAACCTAACCTTACCTAACCCAACCTAACCTAACCTAACCTAACCAAACCTTACCTAACATCCCTAACCTAACCTAACCTAACCTAACCTAACCAAACCTAACCTAACCTAACCTAACGTAACCTAAGCTAACCTAACCTAACCTAACCTAACGACGTTTGCAAGCGCTTTCACATTAGATATCGCAGTTCCTGACTTGTAATGGTGAAAAACACTGCATCTCACTAAGTGACATTGTTTAATGCGGTTTTACGACGGTTCATATCTTAACCTAACCTAACATTCGCACTTGTATTAAAAAACGCTCTATTACACTGTTTCGTTCACAATTAGGATATTTGCATAACCTCACAGTTTTTCACCAACTTATTGCAGTACAGAACGCTGTATCTCGCTAAATTACATCGTTCTTTAAGGTTTCACGATGCTTGCATGCGCTTTAACGAGAATATCACAACATAGCAGTTTCGCACTTGTAACGGTACAACACGCAGTATTTGGCTTGTTCATGCCGTTTTGTGTGCTTTCACAACATTTCACCTATCGCAGTTTCGTACTCGCAATAAAACAACACTATCTCGTTAGATGACGTTGTCTTTGGTAGTTTCACGACGCTACCTAGCTTAAACTAACATAACTCAACCTAACATAACCTTCGCACTTCTATCGTTAGAAAACGTTTTACTCGCTACTTTACATTGCTTTCTACAACAATACGACGGTTTCAAGCGCTTTCACATTAGATATCGCAGTTCCCAACTTGTAAAGGTGAAAAACACTGCATCTCACTAAGTGACATTGTGTAATGCGGTTTTAGCGCGGTTCATATCTTAACCTAACCTAACCTAACCTAACCTAACCCAACCTAACCTAACATAACCTAACCTAACCTAACCTAACCAAACCTAACCTAACGTAACCTAACCTAACCTAACCTAACCTAACCTAACCTAACGACGTTTGCAAGCGCTTTCACATTAGATATCGCAGTTCCCGACTTGTAATGGTGAAAAACACAGCATCTCACTAAGTGACATTGTTTAATGCGGTTTTAGCGCGGTTCATATCTTAACCTAACCTAACCTTACCTAACCCAACCTAACCTAACCTAACCTAACCAAACCTTACCTAACATCCCTAACCTAACCTAACCTAACCTAACCTAACCAAACCTAACCTAACCTAACCTAACGTAACCTAACCTAACCTAACCTAACGACGTTTGCAAGCGCTTTCACATTAGATATCGCAGTTCCCAACTTGTAATGGTGAAAAACACTGCATCTCATCAAGTGACATTGTTTAATGCGGTTTTACGACGGTTCATATCTTAACCTAACCTAACATTCGCACTTGTATTAAAAAACGCTCTATTACACTGTTTCGTTCACAATTACGATATTTGCTTGACCTCACAGTTTTTCACCAACTTATTGCAGTACAGAACGCTGTATCTCGCTAAATGACATCGTTCTTTAAGGTTTCACGATGCTTGCATGCGCTTTAACGAGAATATCACAACATAGCAGTTTCGCACTTGTAACGGTACAACACGCAGTATTTGGCTTGTTCATGCCGTTTTGTGTGCTTTCACAACATTTCACCTATCGCAGTTTCGTACTCGCAATAAAACAACACTATCTCGTTAGATGACGTTGTCTTTGGTAGTTTCACGACGCTACCTAGCTTAAACTAACATAACTCAACCTAACATAACCTTCGCACTTCTATCGTTAGAAAACGTTTTACTCGCTACTTTACATTGCTTTCTACAACAATACGACGGTTTCAAGCGCTTTCACATTAGATATCGCAGTTCCCAACTTGTAAAGGTGAAAAACACTGCATCTCACTAAGTGACATTGTGTAATGCGGTTTTAGCGCGGTTCATATCTTAACCTAACCTAACCTAACCTAACCTAACCCAACCTAACCTAACATAACCTAACCTAACCTAACCTAACCAAACCTAACCTAACGTAACCTAACCTAACCTAACCTAACCTAACCTAACCTAACGACGTTTGCAAGCGCTTTCACATTAGATATCGCAGTTCCCGACTTGTAATGGTGAAAAACACAGCATCTCACTAAGTGACATTGTTTAATGCGGTTTTAGCGCGGTTCATATCTTAACCTAACCTAACCTTACCTAACCCAACCTAACCTAACCTAACCTAACCAAACCTAACCTAACGTAACCTAACCTAACCTAACCTAACCTAACCTAACGACGTTTGCAAGCGCTTTCACATTAGATATCGCAGTTCCCAATTTGTAAAGGTGAAAAACACTGCATCTCACTAAGTGACATTGTTTAATGCGGTTTTAGCGCGGTTCATATCTTAACCTAACCTAACATTCGCACTTGTATTAAAAAACGCTCTATTACACTGTTTCGTTCACAATTACGATATTTGCTTGCCCTCACAGTTTCTCACCAACTTATTACAGTACAGAACGCTGTATCTCGCTAAATGACATCGTTCTTTAAGGTTTCACGATACTTGCATGCGCTTTACCGAGAATGTCAAAACATAGCAGTTTCGCACTTGTAACGGTACAACACGCAGTATTATTTGGCTTGTTCATGCCGTTTTGTGTGCTTTCACAACATTTCACCTATCGCAGTTTAATACTCGCTATAAAACAACACTATCTCGTTAGATGACGTCGTTTTTGGTACTTTCACGACGCTACCTAGCTTAAACTAACCTAACCTAACCTTCGCACTTCTATCGTTAGAAAACGTTTTACTCACCACTTTACAATGTTTTCTACAAGATTACGACGGTTTCATGCGCTTTCACATTAGATATCGTAGTTCCCGACTTGTAATGTTGAAAAACACTACATCTCACTAAGTGACATTGTTTAATGCGGTTTTACGACGGTTCATATCTTAACCTAACCTAACATTCGCACTTGTATCTAAAAACGCTCTATTACACTGTTTTGTTCACAATTACAATATTTGCATAACCTCACAGTTTTTCACCAACTCATTGCAGTACAGAACGTTGTATCTCGCTAAATGACATTGTTCTTTAAGGTTTCACGATGCTTGCATGCGCTCTAACGAGAATATCACAATATAGCAGTTTCGCACTTGTAACGGTAGAACACGCAGTATTTGGCTTGTTCATGCCGTTTTGTGTGCTTTCACAACATTTCACCTATCGCAGTTTAATACTCGCTATAAAACAACACTATCTCGTTAGATGACGTCGTTTTTGGTAGTTTCACGACGCTACCTAGCTTAAACTAACCTAACCTAACCTAACCTTCGCACTTCTATCGTTAGAAAACGTTTTACTCACCACTTTACAATGTTTTCTACAAGATTACGACGGTTTCATGCGCTTTCACATTAGATATCGCAGTTCCCAACTTGTAAAGGTGAAAAACACTGCATCTCACTAAGTGACATTGTTTATTGCGGTTTTAGCGCGGTTCATATCTTAACCTAACCTAACCTAACCTAACCTAACCTAACCCAACCTAACCTAACATAACCTAACCTAACCTAACCAAACCCAACCTAACGTAACCTAACCTAACCTAACCTAACCTAACCTAACCAAACCTAACCTAACCTAACCTAACGTAACCTAACCTAACCTAACCTAACGACTTTTGCAAGCGCTTTCACATTAGATATCGTAGTTCCCGACTTGTAATGGTGAAAAACACTGCATCTCATCAAGTGACATTGTTTAATGCGGTTTTACGACGGTTCATATCTTAACCTAACCTAACATTCGCACTTGTATTAAAAAACGCTCTATTACACTGTTTCGTTCACAATTAGGATATTTGCATAACCTCACAGTTTTTCACCAACTTATTGCAGTACAGAACGCTGTATCTCGCTAAATGACATCGTTCTTTAAGGTTTCACGATGCTTGCATGCGCTTTAACGAGAATATCACAACATAGCAGTTTCGCACTTGTAACGGTACAACACGCAGTATTTGGCTTGTTCATGCCGTTTTGTGTGCTTTCACAACATTTCACCTATCGCAGTTTCGTATTCGCAATAAAACAACACTATCTCGTTAGATGACGTTGTTTTTGGTAGTTTCACGACGCTACCTAGCTTAAACTAACATAACTCAACCTAACATAACCTTCGCACTTCTATCGTTAGAAAACGTTTTACTCGCTACTTTACATTGCTTTCTACAACAATACGACAGTTTCAAGCGCTTTCACATTAGATATCGCAGTTCCCAACTTGTAAAGGTGAAAAACACTGCATCTCACTAAGTGACATTGTGTAATGCGGTTTTAGCGCGGTTCATATCTTAACCTAACCTAACCTAACCTAACCTAACCCAACCTAACCTAACCTAACCTAACCTAACCTAACCAAACCTAACCTAACGTAACCTAACCTAACCTAACCTAACCTAACCTAACGACGTTTGCAAGCGCTTTCACATTAGATATCGCAGTTCCCGACTTGTAATGGTGAAAAACACAGCATCTCACTAAGTGACATTGTTTAATGCGGTTTTAGCGCGGTTCATATCTTAACCTAACCTAACCTTACCTAACCCAACCTAACCTAACCTAACCTAACCAAACCTTACCTAACATCCCTAACCTAACCTAACCTAACCTAACCTAACCAAACCTAACCTAACCTAACCTAACGTAACCTAACCTAACCTAACCTAACGACGTTTGCAAGCGCTTTCACATTAGATATCGCAGTTCCCGACTTGTAATGGTGAAAAACACTGCATCTCATCAAGTGACATTGTTTAATGCGGTTTTACGACGGTTCATATCTTAACCTAACCTAACATTCGCACTTGTATTAAAAAAACACTCTATTACACTGTTTCGTTCACAATTAGGATATTTGCATAACCTCACAGTTTTTCACCAACTTATTGCAGTACAGAACGCTGTATCTCGCTAAATGACATCGTTCTTTAAGGTTTCACGATACTTGCATGCGCTTTACCGAGAATGTCAAAACATAGCAGTTTCGCACTTGTAACGGTACAACACGCAGTATTTGGCTTGTTCATGCCGTTTTGTGTGCTTTCACATTTTACCTATCGCAGTTTCGTACTCGCAATAAAACAACACTATCTCGTTAGATGACGTCGTTTTTGGTGGTTTCACGACGCTACCTAGCTTAAACTAACATAACTCAACCTAACATAACCTTCGCACTTCTATCGTTAGAAAACGTTTTACTCGCTACTTTACATTGCTTTCTACAACAATACGACGGTTTCAAGCGCTTTCACATTAGATATCACAGTTCCCAACTTGTAAAGGTAAAAAACACTGCATCTCACTAAGTGACATTGTTTAATGCGGTTTTACAACGGTTCATACCTTAACCTAACGTAACCTAACCTAACCTAACCCAACCTGACCTAACATAACCTAACCTAACATAACTTAACCTAACCTAACCTAACCAAACCTAACCTAACGTAACCTAACCTAACCTAACCTAACCTAACCTAACGACGTTTGCAAGCGCTTT
This sequence comes from Rhipicephalus microplus, assembly GCF_043290135.1. Lineage (NCBI taxonomy): Eukaryota > Metazoa > Arthropoda > Arachnida > Ixodida > Ixodidae > Rhipicephalus > Rhipicephalus microplus. Next base: position 655,078 of record NW_027464698.1, on the reverse strand, counting down.
CACATTAGATATCGCAGTTCCCAACTTGTAAAGGTGAAAAACACTGCATCTCACTAAGTGACATTGTTTAATGCGGTTTTAGCGCGGTTCGTATCTTAACCTAACCTAACCTAACCTAACCTAACCCAACCTAACCTAACATAACCTAACCTAACCTAACCTAACCAAACCTAACCTAACGTAACCTAACCTAACCTAACCTAACCTAACCTAACCTAACGACGTTTGCAAGCGCTTTCACATTAGATATCGCAGTTCCCGACTTGTAATGGTGAAAAACACTGCATCTCACTAAGTGACATTGTTTAATGCGGTTTTACGACGGTTCATATCTTAACCTAACCTAACATTCGTACTTGTATGGAAAAACGCTCTATTACACTGTTTCGTTCACAATTACGATATTTGCATAACCTCACAGTTTTTCACCAACTTATTGCAGTACAGAACGCTGTATCTCGCTAAATGACATCGTTCTTTAAGGTTTCACGATGCTTGCATGCGCTTTAACAAGAATATCACATTATAGCAGTTTCGCACTTGTAACGGTACAACACGCAGTATCTGGCTTGTTCAAGCCGTTTTGTGTACTTTCACAACATTTCACCTATTGCAGTTACGTACATGCAATAAAACAACGCTATCTCGTTAGTTGACGTCCTTTTTGGTGGTCTCACGACGCTACATAGCTTAAACTAACATTACTCAAGCTAACCATCGCACTTCTATCGTTAGAAAACGTTTTACTCGCAACTTTACAATGTTTTCTACAAGATTACGACGGTTTCATGCGCTTTCACATTAGATATCGTAGTTCCCGACTTGTAATGTTGAAAAACACTACATCTCACTAAGTGACATTGTTTAATGCGGTTTTACGACGGTTGATATCTCAACCTAACCTAACATTCGCACTTGTATCTAAATACGCTCAATTACACTGTTTCGTTCACAATTACGATATTTGCTTGACCTCACAGTTTCTCACCAACCTATTACAGTTCAGAACGCTGTATCTCGCTAAATGACATCGTTCTTTAAGGTTTCACGATACTTGCATCCGCTTTAACGAGAATATCACAATAAAGCAGTTTCGCACTTGTAACGGCACAAGACGCAGTATCTGGCTAGTTCATGATATTTTGTGTGCTTTCACAACATTTCACCTATCGCAGTTTAATACTCGCTATAAAACAACACTATCTCGTTAGATGACGTCGTTTTTGGTAGTTTCACGACGCTACCTAGCTTAAACTAACCTAACCTAACCTAACCTTCGCACTTCTATCGTTAGAAAACGTTTTACTCACCACTTTACAATGTTTTCTACAAGATTACGACGGTTTCATGCGCTTTCACATTAGATATCGTAGTTCCCGACTTGTAATGTTGAAAAACACTACATCTCACTAAGTGACATTGTTTAATGCGGTTTTACGACGGTTCATATCTAAACCTAACCTAACATTCGCACTTGTATCTAAAAACGCTCTATTACACTGTTTTGTTCACAATTACAATATTTGCATAACCTCACAGTTTTTCACCAACTTATTGCAGTACAGAACGTTGTATCTCGCTAAATGACATTGTTCTTTAAGGTTTCACGATGCTTGCATGCGCTTTAACGAGAATATCACAATATAGCAGTTTCACACTTGTCACGGTAAAACACGCAGTATTTGGCTTGTTCATGCCGTTTTGTGTGCTTTCACAACATTTCACCTATCGCAGTTTATTACTCGCTATAAAACAACACTATCTCGTTAGATGACGTCGTTTTTGGTAGTTTCACGACGCTACCTAGCTTAAACTAACCTAACCTAACCTAACCTTCGCACTTCTATCGTTAGAAAACGTTTTACTCACCACTTTACAATGTTTTCTACAAGATTACGACGGTTTCATGCGCTTTCACATTAGATATCGCAGTTCCCAACTTGTAAAGGTGAAAAACACTGCATCTCACTAAGTGACATTGTTTAATGTGGTTTTAGCGCGGTTCATATCTTAACCTAACCTAACCTAACCTAACCCAACCTAACCTAACATAACCTAACCCAACCTAACCTAACCTAACCAAACCTAACCTAACGTAACCTAACCTAACCTAACGACGTTTGCAAGCGCTTTCGCATTAGATATCGCAGTTCCCGACTTGTAATGGTGAAAAACACAGCATCTCACTAAGTGACATTGTTTAATGCGGTTTTAGCGCGGTTCATATCTTAACCTAACCTAACCTTACCTAACCCAACCTAACCTAACCTAACCTAACCAAACCTTACCTAACATCCCTAACCTAACCTAACCTAACCTAACCAAACCTAACCTAACCTAACCTAACGTAACCTAACCTAACCTAACCTAACCTAACCTAACGACGTTTGCAAGCGCTTTCACATTAGATATCGCAGTTCCTGACTTGTAATGGTGAAAAACACTGCATCTCACTAAGTGACATTGTTTAATGCGGTTTTACGACGGTTCATATCTTAACCTAACCTAACATTCGCACTTGTATTAAAAAACGCTCTATTACACTGTTTCGTTCACAATTAGGATATTTGCATAACCTCACAGTTTTTCACCAACTTATTGCAGTACAGAACGCTGTATCTCGCTAAATGACATCGTTCTTTAAGGTTTCACGATGCTTGCATGCGCTTTAACGAGAATATCACAACATAGCAGTTTCGCACTTGTAACGGTACAACACGCAGTATTTGGCTTGTTCATGCCGTTTTGTGTGCTTTCACAACATTTCACCTATCGCAGTTTCGTACTCGCAATAAAACAACACTATCTCGTTAGATGACGTTGTCTTTGGTAGTTTCACGACGCTACCTAGCTTAAACTAACATAACTCAACCTAACATAACCTTCGCACTTCTATCGTTAGAAAACGTTTTACTCGCTACTTTACATTGCTTTCTACAACAATACGACGGTTTCAAGCGCTTTCACATTAGATATCGCAGTTCCCAACTTGTAAAGGTGAAAAACACTGCATCTCACTAAGTGACATTGTGTAATGCGGTTTTAGCGCGGTTCATATCTTAACCTAACCTAACCTAACCTAACCTAACCCAACCTAACCTAACATAACCTAACCTAACCTAACCAAACCTAACCTAACGTAACCTAACCTAACCTAACCTAACCTAACCTAACCTAACGACGTTTGCAAGCGCTTTCACATTAGATATCGCAGTTCCCGACTTGTAATGGTGAAAAACACAGCATCTCACTAAGTGACATTGTTTAATGCGGTTTTAGCGCGGTTCATATCTTAACCTAACCTAACCTTACCTAACCCAACCTAACCTAACCTAACCTAACCAAACCTTACCTAACATCCCTAACCTAACCTAACCTAACCTAACCAAACCTAACCTAACCTAACCTAACGTAACCTAACCTAACCTAACCTAACGACGTTTGCAAGCGCTTTCACATTAGATATCGCAGTTCCCAACTTGTAATGGTGAAAAACACTGCATCTCATCAAGTGACATTGTTTAATGCGGTTTTACGACGGTTCATATCTTAACCTAACCTAACATTCGCACTTGTATTAAAAAACGCTCTATTACACTGTTTCGTTCACAATTACGATATTTGCTTGACCTCACAGTTTCTCACCAACTTATTACAGTACAAAACGCTGTATCTCGCTAAATGACATCGTTCTTTAAGGTTTCACGATACTTGCATGCGCTTTACCGAGAATGTCAAAACATAGCAGTTTCGCACTTGTAACGGTAGAACACGCAGTATTTGGCTTGTTCATGCCGTTTTGTGTGCTTTCACAACATTTCACCTATCGCAGTTTATTACTCGCTATAAAACAACACTATCTCGTTAGATGACGTCGTTTTTGGTACTTTCACGACGCTACCTAGCTTAAACTAACCTAGCCTAACCTTCGCACTTCTATCGTTAGAAAACGTTTTACTCACCACTTTACAATGTTTTCTACAAGATTACGACGGTTTCATGCGCTTTCACATTAGATATCGTAGTTCCCGACTTGTAATGTTGAAAAACACTACATCTCACTAAGTGACATTGTTTAATGCGGTTTTACGACGGTTCATATCTTAACCTAACCTAACATTCGCACTTGTATCTAAAAACGCTCTATTACACTGTTTTGTTCACAATTACAATATTTGCATAACCTCACAGTTTTTCACCAACTCATTGCAGTACAGAACGTTGTATCTCGCTAAATGACATTGTTCTTTAAGGTTTCACGATGCTTGCATGCGCTCTAACGAGAATATCACAATATAGCAGTTTCGCACTTGTAACGGTAGAACACGCAGTATTTGGCTTGTTCATGCCGTTTTGTGTGCTTTCACAACATTTCACCTATCGCAGTTTAATACTCGCTATAAAACAACACTATCTCGTTAGATGACGTTGTTTTTGGTAGTTTCACGACGCTACCTAGCTTAAACTAACATAACTCAACCTAACATAACCTTCGCGCTTCTATCGTTAGAAAACGTTTTACTCGCTACTTTACATTGCTTTCTACAACAATACGACGGTTTCAAGCGCTTTCACATTAGATATCGCAGTTCCCAACTTGTAAAGGTGAAAAACACTGCATCTCACTAAGTGACATTGTGTAATGCGGTTTTAGCGCGGTTCATATCTTAACCTAACCTAACCTAACCTAACCTAACCCAACCTAACCTAACATAACCTAACCTAACCTAACCTAACCAAACCTAACCTAACGTAACCTAACCTAACCTAACCTAACCTAACCTAACCAAACCTAACCTAACCTAACCTAACGTAACCTAACCTAACCTAACCTAACGACGTTTGCAAGCGCTTTCACATTAGATATCGCATTTCCCGACTTGTAATGGTGAAAAACACTGCATCTCATCAAGTGACATTGTTTAATGCGGTTTTACGACGGTTCATATCTTAACCTAACCTAACATTCGCACTTGTATTAAAAAACGCTCTATTACACTGTTTCGTTCACAATTAGAATATTTGCATAACCTCACAGTTTTTCACCAACTTATTGCAGTACAGAACGCTGTATCTCGCTAAATGACATCGTTCTTTAAGGTTTCACGATGCTTGCATGCTCTTTAACGAGAATATCACAACATAGCAGTTTTGCACTTGTAACGGTACAACACGCAGTATTTGGCTTGTTCATGCCGTTTTGTGTGCTTTCACAACATTTCACCTATCGCAGTTTCGTACTCGCAATAAAACTACACTATCTCGTTAGATGACGTTGTTTTTGGTAGTTTCACGACGCTACCTAGCTTAAACTAACATAACTCAACCTAACATAACCTTCGCACTTCTATCGTTAGAAAACGTTTTACTCGCTACTTTACATTGCTTTCTACAACAATACGACGGTTTCAAGCGCTTTCACATTAGATATCACAGTTCCCAACTTGTAAAGGTGAAAAACACTGCATCTCACTAAGTGACATTGTTTAATGCGGTTTTACGACGGTTCATACCTTAACCTAACGTAACCTAACCTAACCTAACCTAACCTTACCTAACCTAACCTAACCTAACCTAACCCAACCCAACCCAACCTAACCTAACCTAACCTAACCTAAACTAACCTAACCCAACCTAACCTAACCTAACCTAACCTAACCCAACCCAACCCAACCCAACCTAACCTAACCTAAGCTAACCTAACCAAACCTAACCTAACTTAACCTAACCTAACGTAACCTAACCTAACCTAACCTATTCTAACGTAACCTAACCTTTCCTGACCTAACCTAACCTAACGTAACCTAACCTAACCTAACCTAACATAACCTAACGTAACCTAACCTAACCTAACCTAACCTAACCCAACCTAACCCAACCCAACCCAACCCAAACCAACAACACCCAACCCAACCTAACCTAACCTAACCTAACCTTACCTAACCTAACCAAATTATCCTTACCTAACCTAACCTAACCTAACGTAACCTAACCTAACCTAACCTAACGTAACCTAACCTAACCTAACGTAACCTAACCTAACCTAACCCAACCTAACCTAACCTAACCTAACCTAACCCAACTCAACCCAACCTAACCTAATCTAACCTAACCTAACCTAACCTAACAAAACCTAACCTAACCTAACCTAACCTAACCTAACCTAACCTAACGACGGTTGAAAGCGCTTTCACATTAGATATCGCAGTTCCCGACTTTTAATGGTGAAAAACACTGCATCTCACTAATTGACATTGTTTAATGCGGTTTTACGACGGTTCATATCTTAACCTAACCTAACATTCGCACTTGTATCTAAAACCGCTCTATTACACTGTTTTGTTCACAATTACCATATTTGCATAACCTCACAGTTTTTCACCAACTTATTGCAGTACAGAACGTTGTATCTCGCTAAATGACATTGTTCTTTAAGGTTTCACGATGCTTGCATGCGCTTTAACGAGAATATCACAATATAGCAGTTTCGCACTTGTAACGGTAGAACACGCAGTATTTGGCTTGTTCATGCCGTTTTGTGTGCTTTCACAACATTTCACCTATCGCAGTTTAATACTCGCTATAAAACAACACTATCTCGTTAGATGACGTCGTTTTTGGTAGTTTCACGACGCTACCTAGCTTAAACTAACCTAACCTAACCTAACCTTTGCACTTCTATCGTTAGAAAACGTTTTACTCGCAACTTTACAATGTTTTCTACAAGATTACGACGGTTGCATGCGCTTTCACATTAGATATCGTAGTTCCCGACTTGTAATGTTGAAAAACACTACATCTCACTAAGTGACATTGTTTAATGCGGTTTTACGACGGTTGATATGTCAACCTAACCTGACATTCGCACTTGTATCTAAAGACGCTCAATTACACTGTTTCGTTCACAATTACGATATTTGCTTGACCTCACAGTTTCTCACCAACTTATTACAGTACAGAACGCTGTATCTCGCTAAATGACATCGTTCTTTAAGGTTTCACGATACTTGCATGCGCTTTACCGAGAATGTCAAAACATAGCAGTTTCGCACTTGTAACGGTACAACACGCAGTATTTGGCTTGTTCATGCCGTTTTGTGTGCTTTCACATTTTACCTATCGCAGTTTCGTACTCGCAATAAAACAACACTATCTCGTTAGATGACGTCGTTTTTGGTGGTTTCACGACGCTACCTAGCTTAAACTAACATAACTCAACCTAACATAACCTTCGCACTTCTATCGTTAGAAAACGTTTTACTCGCTACTTTACATTGCTTTCTACAAGATCACGACGGTTTCAAGCGCTTTCACATTAGATATCGCAGTTCCCAACTTGTAAAGGTGAAAAACACTGCATCTCACTAAGTGACATTGTTTATTGCGGTTTTACAACGGTTCATACCTTAACCTAACGTAACCTAACCTAACCTAACCCAACCTAACCTAACATAACCTAACCTAACATAACCTAACCTAACCTAACCTAACCAAACCTAACCTAACCTAACCTAACCTAACCTAACCTAACCTAACGACGTTTGCAAGCGCTTTCACATTAGATATCGCAGTTCCCAATTTGTAAAGGTGAAAAACACTGCATCTCACTAAGTGACATTGTTTAATGCGGTTTTAGCGCGGTTCGTATCTTAACCTAACCTAACCTAACCTAACCTAACCTAACCCAACCTAACCTAACATAACCTAACCTAACCTAACCTAACCAAACCTAACCTAACGTAACCTAACCTAACCTAACCTAACCTAACGACGTTTGCAAGCGCTTTCACATTAGATATCGCAGTTCCCGACTTGTAATGGTGAAAAACACTGCATCTCACTAAGTGACATTGTTTAATGCGGTTTTACGACGGTTCATATCTTAACCTAACCTAACATTCGTACTTGTATGGAAAAACGCTCTATTACACTGTTTCGTTCACAATTACGATATTTGCATAACCTCACAGTTTTTCACCAACTCATTGCAGTACAGAACGCTGTATCTCGCTAAATGACATCGTTCTTTAAGGTTTCACGATGCTTGCATGCGCTTTAACAAGAATATCACATTATAGCAGTTTCGCACTTGTAACGGTACAACACGCAGTATCTGGCTTGTTCAAGCCGTTTTGTGTACTTTCACAACATTTCACCTATTGCAGTTACGTACATGCAATAAAACAACGCTATCTCGTTAGTTGACGTCCTTTTTGGTGGTCTCACGACGCTACATAGCTTAAACTAACATAACTCAAGCTAACCTTCGCACTTCTATGGTTAAAAAACGTTTTACTCGCAACTTTACAATGTTTTCTACAAGATTACGACGGTTTCATGCGCTTTCACATTAGATATCGCAGTTCCCGACTTGTAATGGTGAAAAACACTGCATCTCATCAAGTGACGTTGTTTAATGCGGTTTTACGACGGTTCATATCTTAACCTAACCTAACATTCGCACTCGTATTAAAAAACGCTCTATTACACTGTTTCGTTCACAATTAGGATATTTGCATAACCTCACAGTTTTTCACCAACTTATTGCAGTACAGAACGCTGTATCTCGCTAAATGACATCGTTCTTTAAGGTTTCACGATGCTTGCATGCGCTTTAACGAGAATATCAAAACATAGCAGTTTCGCATTTGTAACGGTACAACACGCAGTATTTGGCTTGTTCATGCCGTTTTGTGTGCTTTCACAACATTTCACCTATCGCAGTTTCGTACTCGCAATAAAACAACACTATCTCGTTAGATGACGTTGTTTTTGGTAGTTTCACGACGCTACCAAGCTTAAACTAACATAACTCAACCTAACATAACCTTTGCACTTCTATCGTTAGAAAACGTTTTACTCGCTACTTTACATTGCTTTCTACAACAATACGACGGTTTCAAGCGCTTTCACATTAGATATCGCAGTTCCCAACTTGTAAAGGTGAAAAACACTGCATCTCACTAAGTGACATTGTGTAATGCGGTTTTAGCGCGGTTCATATCTTAACCTAACCTAACCTAACCTAACCTAACCCAACCTAACCTAACATAACCTAACCTAACCTAACCTAACCTAACCAAACCTAACCTAACGTAACCTAACCTAACCTAACCTAACCTAACGACGTTTGCATGCGCTTTCACATTAGATATCGCAGTTCCCGACTTGTAATGGTGAAAAACACTGCATCTCATCAAGTGACATTGTTTAATGCGGTTTTACGACGGTTCATATCTTAACCTAACCTAACATTCGCACTTGTATTAAAGAACGCTCTATTACACTGTTTCGTTCACAATTACGATATTTGCTTGACCTCACAGTTTCTCACCAACTTATTACAGTACAGAACGCTGTATCTCGCTAAATGACATCGTTCTTTAAGGTTTCACGATACTTGCATGCGCTTTACCGAGAATGTCAAAACATAGCAGTTTCGCACTTGTAACGGTACAACACGCAGTATTTGGCTTGTTCATGCCGTTTTGTGTGCTTTCACAACATTTCACCTATCGCAGTTTAATACTCGCTATAAAACAACACTATCTCGTTAGATGACGTCGTTTTTGGTACTTTCACGACGCTACCTAGCTTAAACTAACCTAACCTAACCTTCGCACTTCTATCGTTAGAAAACGTTTTACTCACCACTTTACAATGTTTTCTACAAGATTACGACGGTTTCATGCGCTTTCACATTAGATATCGTAGTTCCCGACTTGTAAAGGTGAAAAACACTGCATCTCACTAAGTGACATTGTGTAATGCGGTTTTAGCGCGGTTCATATCTTAACCTAACCTAACCTAACCTAACCTAACCCAACCTAACCTAACATAACCTAACCTAACCTAACCTAACCAAACCTAACCTAACGTAACCTAACCTAACCTAACCTAACCTAACCTAACCAAACCTAACCTAACCTAACCTAACGTAACCTAACCTAACCTAACCTAACGACGTTTGCAAGCGCTTTCACATTAGATATCGCAGTTCCCGACTTGTAATGGTGAAAAACACTGCATCTCATCAAGTGACATTGTTTAATGCGGTTTTACGACGGTTCATATCTTAACCTAACCTAACATTCGCACTTGTATCTAAAAACGCTCTATTACACTGTTTTGTTCACAATTACAATATTTGCATAACCTCACAGTTTTTCACCAACTCATTGCAGTACAGAACGTTGTATCTCGCTAAATCTCATTGTTCTTTAAGGTTTCACGATGCTTGCATGCGCTCTAACGAGAATATCACAATAAAGCAGTTTCGCACTTGTAACGGCACAAGACGCAGTATCTGGCTAGTTCATGATATTTTGTGTGCTTTCACAACATTTCACCTATCGCAGTTTAATACTCGCTATAAAACAACACTATCTCGTTAGATGACGTCGTTTTTGGTAGTTTCACGACGCTACCTAGCTTAAACTAACCTAACCTAACCTAACCTTCGCACTTCTATCGTTAGAAAAAATTTTACTCACCACTTTACAATGTTTTCTACAAGATTACGACGGTTTCATGCGCTTTCACATTAGATATCGTAGTTCCCGACTTGTAATGTTGAAAAACACTACATCTCACTAAGTGACATTGTTTAATGCGGTTTTACGACGGTTCATATCTTAACCTAACCTAACATTCGCACTTGTATCTAAAAACGCTCTATTACACTGTTTTGTTCACAATTACAATATTTGCATAACCTCACAGTTTTTCACCAACTTATTGCAGTACAGAACGTTGTATCTCGCTAAATGACATTGTTCTTTAAGGTTTCACGATGCTTGCATGCGCTTTAACGAGAATATCACAATATAGCAGTTTCACACTTGTCACGGTAAAACACGCAGTATTTGGCTTGTTCATGCCGTTTTGTGTGCTTTCACAACATTTCACCTATCGCAGTTTATTACTCGCTATAAAACAACACTATCTCGTTAGATGACGTCGTTTTTGGTAGTTTCACGACGCTACCTAGCTTAAACTAACATAACTCAACCTAACATAACCTTCGCGCTTCTATCGTTAGAAAACGTTTTACTCGCTACTTTACATTGCTTTCTACAACAATACGACGGTTTCAAGCGCTTTCACATTAGATATCGCAGTTCCCAACTTGTAAAGGTGAAAAACACTGCATCTCACTAAGTGACATTGTGTAATGCGGTTTTAGCGCGGTTCATATCTTAACCTAACCTAACCTAACCTAACCTAACCCAACCTAACCTAACATAACCTAACCTAACCTAACCTAACCAAACCTAACCTAACGTAACCTAACCTAACCTAACCTAACCTAACCTAACCTAACCAAACCTAACCTAACCTAACCTAACGTAACCTAACCTAACCTAACCTAACGACGTTTGCAAGCGCTTTCACATTAGATATCGCATTTCCCGACTTGTAATGGTGAAAAACACTGCATCTCATCAAGTGACATTGTTTAATGCGGTTTTACGACGGTTCATATCTTAACCTAACCTAACATTCGCACTTGTATTAAAAAACGCTCTATTACACTGTTTCGTTCACAATTAGAATATTTGCATAACCTCACAGTTTTTCACCAACTTATTGCAGTACAGAACGCTGTATCTCGCTAAATGACATCGTTCTTTAAGGTTTCACGATGCTTGCATGCGCTTTAACGAGAATATCACAACATAGCAGTTTCGCACTTGTAACGGTACAACACGCAGTATTTGGCTTGTTCATGCCGTTTTGTGTGCTTTCACAACATTTCACCTATCGCAGTTTCGTACTCGCAATAAAACAACACTATCTCGTTAGATGACGTTGTTTTTGGTAGTTTCACGACGCTACCTAGCTTAAACTAACATAACTCAACCTAACATAACCTTCGCACTTCTATCGTTAGAAAACGTTTTACTCGCTACTTTACATTGCTTTCTACAACAATACGACGGTTTCAAGCGCTTTCACATTAGATATCACAGTTCCCAGCTTGTAAAGGTGAAAAACACTGCATCTCACTAAGTGACATTGTTTAATGCGGTTTTACGACGGTTCATACCTTAACCCAACGTAACCTAACCTAACCTAACCTAACCTTACCTAACCTAACCTAACCTAACCTAACCCAACCCAACCCAACCTAACCTAACCTAACCTAACCTAAACTAACCTAACCCAACCTAACCTAACCTAACCTAACCTAACCCAACCCAATCCAACCTAACCTAACCTAAGCTAACCTAACCAAACCTAACCTAACTTAACCTAACCTAACGTAACCTAACCTAACCTAACCTATTCTAACGTAACCTAACCTTTCCTGACCTAACCTAACCTAACGTAACCTAACCTAACCTAACATAACCTAACGTAACCTAACCTAACCTAACCTAACCTAACCTAACCTAACCCAACCTAACCCAACCCAACCCAACCCAAACCAACAACACCCAACCCAACCTAACCTAACCTAACCTAACCTTACCTAACCTAACCAAATTATCCTTACCTAACCTAACCTAACCTAACGTAACCTAACCTAACCTAACCTAACGTAACCTAACCTAACCTAACGTAACCTAACCTAACCTATCCCAACCTAACCTAACCTAACCTAACCTAACCCAACTCAACCCAACCTAACCTAATCTAACCTAACCTAACCTAACCTAACAAAACCTAACGACGTTTGCAAGCGCTTTCACATTAGATATCGCAGTTCCCGACTTGTAATGGTGAAAAACACTGCATCTCACTAAGTGACATTGTTTAATGCGGTTTTACGACGGTTCATATCTTAACCTAACCTAACATTCGTACTTGTATGGAAAAACGCTCTATTACACTGTTTCGTTCACAATTACGATATTTGCATAACCTCACAGTTTTTCACCAACTCATTGCAGTACAGAACGCTGTATCTCGCTAAATGACATCGTTCTTTAAGGTTTCACGATGCTTGCATGCGCTTTAACAAGAATATCACATTATAGCAGTTTCGCACTTGTAACGGTACAACACGCAGTATCTGGCTTGTTCAAGCCGTTTTGTGTACTTTCACAACATTTCACCTATTGCAGTTACGTACATGCAATAAAACAACGCTATCTCGTTAGTTGACGTCCTTTTTGGTGGTCTCACGACGCTACATAGCTTAAACTAACATAACTCAAGCTAACCTTCGCACTTCTATGGTTAGAAAACGTTTTACTCGCAACTTTACAATGTTTTCTACAAGATTACGACGGTTTCATGCGCTTTCACATTAGATATCGCAGTTCCCGACTTGTAATGGTGAAAAACACTGCATCTCATCAAGTGACGTTGTTTAATGCGGTTTTACGACGGTTCATATCTTAACCTAACCTAACATTCGCACTCGTATTAAAAAACGCTCTATTACACTGTTTCGTTCACAATTAGGATATTTGCATAACCTCACAGTTTTTCACCAACTTATTGCAGTACAGAACGCTGTATCTCGCTAAATGACATCGTTCTTTAAGGTTTCACGATGCTTGCATGCGCTTTAACGAGAATATCAAAACATAGCAGTTTCGCATTTGTAACGGTACAACACGCAGTATTTGGCTTGTTCATGCCGTTTTGTGTGCTTTCACAACATTTCACCTATCGCAGTTTCGTACTCGCAATAAAACAACACTATCTCGTTAGATGACGTTGTTTTTGGTAGTTTCACGACGCTACCAAGCTTAAACTAACATAACTCAACCTAACATAACCTTTGCACTTCTATCGTTAGAAAACGTTTTACTCGCTACTTTACATTGCTTTCTACAACAATACGACGGTTTCAAGCGCTTTCACATTAGATATCGCAGTTCCCAACTTGTAAAGGTGAAAAACACTGCATCTCACTAAGTGACATTGTGTAATGCGGTTTTAGCGCGGTTCATATCTTAACCTAACCTAACCTAACCTAACCTAACCCAACCTAACCTAACATAACCTAACCTAACCTAACCTAACCTAACCTAACCAAACCTAACCTAACGTAACCTAACCTAACCTAACCTAACCTAACCTAACCTAACGACGTTTGCATGCGCTTTCACATTAGATATCGCAGTTCCCGACTTGTAATGGTGAAAAACACTGCATCTCATCAAGTGACATTGTTTAATGCGGTTTTACGACGGTTCATATCTTAACCTAACCTAACATTCGCACTTGTATTAAAAAACGCTCTATTACACTGTTTCGTTCACAATTACGATATTTGCTTGACCTCACAGTTTCTCACCAACTTATTACAGTACAGAACGCTGTATCTCGCTAAATGACATCGTTCTTTAAGGTTTCACGATACTTGCATGCGCTTTACCGAGAATGTCAAAACATAGCAGTTTCGCACTTGTAACGGTACAACACGCAGTATTTGGCTTGTTCATGCCGTTTTGTGTGCTTTCACAACATTTCACCTATCGCAGTTTAATACTCGCTATAAAACAACACTATCTCGTTAGATGACGTCGTTTTTGGTACTTTCACGACGCTACCTAGCTTAAACTAACCTAACCTAACCTTCGCACTTCTATCGTTAGAAAACGTTTTACTCACCACTTTACAATGTTTTCTACAAGATTACGACGGTTTCATGCGCTTTCACATTAGATATCGTAGTTCCCGACTTGTACAGGTGAAAAAGACTGCATCTCACTAAGTGACATTGTGTAATGCGGTTTTAGCGCGGTTCATATCTTAACCTAACCTAACCTAACCTAACCTAACCCAACCTAACCTAACATAACCTAACCTAACCTAACCTAACCAAACCTAACCTAACGTAACCTAACCTAACCTAACCTAACCTAACCAAACCTAACCTAACCTAACCTAACGTAACCTAACCTAACCTAACCTAACGACGTTTGCAAGCGCTTTCACATTAGATATCGCAGTTCCCGACTTGTAATGGTGAAAAACACTGCATCTCATCAAGTGACATTGTTTAATGCGGTTTTACGACGGTTCATATCTTAACCTAACCTAACATTCGCACTTGTATCTAAAAACGCTCTATTACACTGTTTTGTTCACAATTACAATATTTGCATAACCTCACAGTTTTTCACCAACTCATTGCAGTACAGAACGTTGTATCTCGCTAAATGACATTGTTCTTTAAGGTTTCACGATGCTTGCATGCGCTCTAACGAGAATATCACAATATAGCAGTTTCGCACTTGTAACGGTAGAACACGCAGTATTTGGCTTGTTCATGCCGTTTTGTGTGCTTTCACAACATTTCACCTATCGCAGTTTAATACTCGCTATAAAACAACACTATCTCGTTAGATGACGTTGTTTTTGGTAGTTTCACGACGCTACCTAGCTTAAACTAACATAACTCAACCTAACATAA
Source organism: Rhipicephalus microplus (assembly GCF_043290135.1). Lineage (NCBI taxonomy): Eukaryota > Metazoa > Arthropoda > Arachnida > Ixodida > Ixodidae > Rhipicephalus > Rhipicephalus microplus. The sequence goes on along the minus strand of NW_027464698.1, from coordinate 639,702 downwards.
CCTTCGCGCTTCTATCGTTAGAAAACGTTTTACTCGCTACTTTACATTGCTTTCTACAACAATACGACGGTTTCAAGCGCTTTCACATTAGATATCGCAGTTCCCAACTTGTAAAGGTGAAAAACACTGCATCTCACTAAGTGACATTGTGTAATGCGGTTTTAGCGCGGTTCATATCTTAACCTAACCTAACCTAACCTAACCTAACCTAACCCAACCTAACCTAACATAACCTAACCTAACCTAACCTAACCAAACCTAACCTAACGTAACCTAACCTAACCTAACCTAACCTAACCTAACCAAACCTAACCTAACCTAACCTAACGTAACCTAACCTAACCTAACCTAACGACGTTTGCAAGCGCTTTCACATCAGATATCGCAGTTCCCGACTTGTAATGGTGAAAAACACTGCATCTCATCAAGTGACATTGTTTAATGCGGTTTTACGACGGTTCATATCTTAACCTAACCTAACATTCGCACTTGTATTAAAAAACGCTCTATTACACTGTTTCGTTCACAATTAGAATATTTGCATAACCTCACAGTTTTTCACCAACTTATTGCAGTACAGAACGCTGTATCTCGCTAAATGACATCGTTCTTTAAGGTTTCACGATGCTTGCATGCGCTTTAACGAGAATATCACAACATAGCAGTTTCGCACTTGTAACGGTACAACACGCAGTATTTGGCTTGTTCATGCCGTTTTGTGTGCTTTCACAACATTTCACCTATCGCAGTTTCGTACTCGCAATAAAACAACACTATCTCGTTAGATGACGTTGTTTTTGGTAGTTTCACGACGCTACCTAGCTTAAACTAACATAACTCAACCTAACATAACCTTCGCACTTCTATCGTTAGAAAACGTTTTACTCGCTACTTTACATTGCTTTCTACAACAATACGACGGTTTCAAGCGCTTTCACATTAGATATCACAGTTCCCAACTTGTAAAGGTGAAAAACACTGCATCTCACTAAGTGACATTGTTTAATGCGGTTTTACGACGGTTCATACCTTAACCTAACGTAACCTAACCTAACCTAACCTAACCTTACCTAACCTAACCTAACCTAACCTAACCCAACCCAACCCAACCTAACCTAACCTAACCTAACCTAAACTAACCTAACCCAACCTAACCTAACCTAACCTAACCTAACCCAACCCAACCCAACCTAACCTAACCTAAGCTAACCTAACCAAACCTAACCTAACTTAACCTAACCTAACGTAACCTAACCTAACCTAACCTATTCTAACGTAACCTAACCTTTCCTGACCTAACCTAACCTAACGTAACCTAACCTAACCTAACATAACCTAACGTAACCTAACCTAACCTAACCTAACCTAACCTAACCTAACCCAACCTAACCCAACCCAACCCAACCCAAACCAACAACACCCAACCCAACCTAACCTAACCTAACCTAACCTTACCTAACCTAACCAAATTATCCTTACCTAACCTAACCTAACCTAACGTAACCTAACCTAACCTAACCTAACGTAACCTAACCTAACCTAACGTAACCTAACCTAACCTAACCCAACCTAACCTAACCTAACCTAACCTAACCCAACTCAACCCAACCTAACCTAATCTAACCTAACCTAACCTAACCTAACCTAACAAAACCTAACCTAACCTAACCTAACCTAACCTAACGACGGTTGCAAGCGCTTTCACATTAGATATCGCAGTTCCCGACTTTTAATGGTGAAAAACACCTCATCTCACTAATTGACATTGTTTAATGCGGTTTTACGACGTTTCATATCTTAACCTAACCTAACATTCGCACTTGTATCTAAAACCGCTCTATTACACTGTTTTGTTCACAATTACCATATTTGCATAACCTCACAGTTTTTCACCAACTTATTGCAGTACAGAACGTTGTATCTCGCTAAATGACATTGTTCTTTAAGGTTTCACGATGCTTGCATGCGCTTTAACGAGAATATCACAATATAGCAGTTTCGCACTTGTAACGGTAGAACACGCAGTATTTGGCTTGTTCATGCCGTTTTGTGTGCTTTCACAACATTTCACCTATCGCAGTTTAATACTCGCTATAAAACAACACTATCTCGTTAGATGACGTCGTTTTTGGTAGTTTCACGACGCTACCTAGCTTAAACTAACCTAACCTAACCTAACCTTTGCACTTCTATCGTTAGAAAACGTTTTACTCGCAACTTTACAATGTTTTCTACAAGATTACGACGGTTGCATGCGCTTTCACATTAGATATCGTAGTTCCCGACTTGTAATGTTGAAAAACACTACATCTCACTAAGTGACATTGTTTAATGCGGTTTTACGACGGTTGATATGTCAACCTAACCTGACATTCGCACTTGTATCTAAAGACGCTCAATTACACTGTTTCGTTCACAATTACGATATTTGCTTGACCTCACAGTTTCTCACCAACTTATTACAGTACAGAACGCTGTATCTCGCTAAATGACATCGTTCTTTAAGGTTTCACGATACTTGCATGCGCTTTACCGAGAATGTCAAAACATAGCAGTTTCGCACTTGTAACGGTACAACACGCAGTATTTGGCTTGTTCATGCCGTTTTGTGTGCTTTCACATTTTACCTATCGCAGTTTCGTACTCGCAATAAAACAACACTATCTCGTTAGATGACGTCGTTTTTGGTGGTTTCACGACGCTACCTAGCTTAAACTAACATAACTCAACCTAACATAACCTTCGCACTTCTATCGTTAGAAAACGTTTTACTCGCTACTTTACATTGCTTTCTACAACATCACGACGGTTTCAAGCGCTTTCACATTAGATATCGCAGTTCCCAACTTGTAAAGGTGAAAAACACTGCATCTCACTAAGTGACATTGTTTATTGCGGTTTTACAACGGTTCATACCTTAACCTAACGTAACCTAACCTAACCTAACCCAACCTAACCTAACATAACCTAACCTAACATAACCTAACCTAACCTAACCTAACCAAACCTAACCTAACCTAACCTAACCTAACCTAACCTAACCTAACCTAACCTAACGACGTTTGCAAGCGCTTTCACATTAGATATCGCAGTTCCCAATTTGTAAAGGTGAAAAACACTGCATCTCACTAAGTGACATTGTTTAATGCGGTTTTAGCGCGGTTCGTATCTTAACCTAACCTAACCTAACCTAACCTAACCTAACCCAACCTAACCTAACATAACCTAACCTAACCTAACCTAACCTAACCAAACCTAACCTAACGTAACCTAACCTAACCTAACCTAACCTAACCTAACCTAACGACGTTTGCAAGCGCTTTCACATTAGATATCGCAGTTCCCGACTTGTAATGGTGAAAAACACTGCATCTCACTAAGTGACATTGTTTAATGCGGTTTTACGACGGTTCATATCTTAACCTAACCTAACATTCGTACTTGTATGGAAAAACGCTCTATTACACTGTTTCGTTCACAATTACGATATTTGCATAACCTCACAGTTTTTCACCAACTCATTGCAGTACAGAACGCTGTATCTCGCTAAATGACATCGTTCTTTAAGGTTTCACGATGCTTGCATGCGCTTTAACAAGAATATCACATTATAGCAGTTTCGCACTTGTAACGGTACAACACGCAGTATTTGGCTTGTTCATGCCGTTTTGTGTGCTTTCACATTTTACCTATCGCAGTTTCGTACTCGCAATAAAACAACACTATCTCGTTAGATGACGTCGTTTTTGGTGGTTTCACGACGCTACCTAGCTTAAACTAACATAACTCAACCTAACATAACCTTCGCACTTCTATCGTTAGAAAACGTTTTACTCGCTACTTTACATTGCTTTCTACAACATCACGACGGTTTCAAGCGCTTTCACATTAGATATCGCAGTTCCCAACTTGTAAAGGTGAAAAACACTGCATCTCACTAAGTGACATTGTTTATTGCGGTTTTACAACGGTTCATACCTTAACCTAACGTAACCTAACCTAACCTAACCCAACCTAACCTAACATAACCTAACCTAACATAACCTAACCTAACCTAACCTAACCAAACCTAACCTAACGTAACCTAACCTAACCTAACCTAACCTAACCTAACGACGTTTGCAAGCACTTTCACATTAGATATCGCAGTTCCCAATTTGTAAAGGTGAAAAACACTGCATCTCACTAAGTGACATTGTTTAATGCGGTTTTAGCGCGGTTCGTATCGTAACCTAACCTAACCTAACCTAACCTAACCTAACCCAACCTAACCTAACATAACCTAACCTAACCTAACCTAACCAAACCTAACCTAACGTAACCTAACCTAACCTAACCTAACCTAACCTAACGACGTTTGCAAGCGCTTTCACATTAGATATCGCAGTTACCGACTTGTAATGGTGAAAAACACTGCATCTCACTAAGTGACATTGTTTAATGCGGTTTTACGACGGTTCATATCTTAACCTAACCTAACATTCGTACTTGTATGGAAAAACGCTCTATTACACTGTTTCGTTCACAATTACGATATTTGCATAACCTCACAGTTTTTCACCAACTTATTGCAGTACAGAACGTTGTATCTCGCTAAATGACATTGTTCTTTAAGGTTTCACGATGCTTGCATGCGCTTTAACGAGAATATCACAATATAGCAGTTTCGCACTTGTAACGGTAGAACACGCAGTATTTGGCTTGTTCATGCCGTTTTGTGTGCTTTCACAACATTTCACCTATCGCAGTTTAATACTCGCTATAAAACAACACTATCTCGTTAGATGACGTCGTTTTTGGTAGTTTCACGACGCTACCTAGCTTAAACTAACCTAACCTAACCTAACCTTTGCACTTCTATCGTTAGAAAACGTTTTACTCGCAACTTTACAATGTTTTCTACAATATTACGACGGTTGCATGCGCTTTCACATTAGATATCGTAGTTCCCGACTTGTAATGTTGAAAAACACTACATCTCACTAAGTGACATTGTTTAATGCGGTTTTACGACGGTTGATATGTCAACCTAACCTGACATTCGCACTTGTATCTAAAGACGCTCAATTACACTGTTTCGTTCACAATTACGATATTTGCTTGACCTCACAGTTTCTCACCAACTTATTACAGTACAGAACGCTGTATCTCGCTAAATGACATCGTTCTTTAAGGTTTCACGATACTTGCATGCGCTTTACCGAGAATGTCAAAACATAGCAGTTTCGCACTTGTAACGGTACAACACGCAGTATTTGGCTTGTTCATGCCGTTTTGTGTGCTTTCACATTTTACCTATCGCAGTTTCGTACTCGCAATAAAACAACACTATCTCGTTAGATGACGTCGTTTTTGGTGGTTTCACGACGCTACCTAGCTTAAACTAACATAACTCAACCTAACATAACCTTCGCACTTCTATCGTTAGAAAACGTTTTACTCGCTACTTTACATTGCTTTCTACAACATCACGACGGTTTCAAGCGCTTTCACATTAGATATCGCAGTTCCCAACTTGTAAAGGTGAAAAACACTGCATCTCACTAAGTGACATTGTTTATTGCGGTTTTACAACGGTTCATACCTTAACCTAACGTAACCTAACCTAACCTAACCCAACCTAACCTAACATAACCTAACCTAACATAACCTAACCTAACCTAACCTAACCAAACCTAACCTAACCTAACCTAACCTAACCTAACCTAACCTAACGACGTTTGCAAGCGCTTTCACATTAGATATCGCAGTTCCCAATTTGTAAAGGTGAAAAACACTGCATCTCACTAAGTGACATTGTTTAATGCGGTTTTAGCGCGGTTCGTATCTTAACCTAACCTAACCTAACCTAACCTAACCTAACCTAACCTAACCTAACCCAACCTAACCTAACCTAACATAACCTAACCTAACCTAACCTAACCAAACCTCACCTAACGTAACCTAACCTAACCTAACCTAACCTAACCTAACGACGTTTGCAGGCGCTTTCACATTAGATATCGCAGTTCCCGACTTGTAATGGTGAAAAACACTGCATCTCACTAAGTGACATTGTTTAATGCGGTTTTAGGACGGTTCATATCTTAACCTAACCTAACATTCGTACTTGTATGGAAAAACGCTCTATTACACTATTTCGTTCACAATTACGATATTTGCATAACCTCACAGTTTTTCACCAACTCATTGCAGTACAGAACGCTGTATCTCGCTAAATGACATCGTTCTTTAAGGTTTCACGATGCTTGCATGCGCTTTAACAAGAATATCACATTATAGCAGTTTCGCACTTGTAACGGTACAACACGCAGTATTTGGCTTGTTCATGCCGTTTTGTGTGCTTTCACATTTTACCTATCGCAGTTTCGTACTCGCAATAAAACAACACTATCTCGTTAGATGACGTCGTTTTTGGTGGTTTCACGACGCTACCTAGCTTAAACAAACATAACTCAACCTAACATAACCTTCGCACTTCTATCGTTAGAAAACGTTTTACTCGCTACTTTACATTGCTTTCTACAACATCACGACGGTTTCAAGCGCTTTCACATTAGATATCGCAGTTCCCAACTTGTAAAGGTGAAAAACACTGCATCTCACTAAGTGACATTGTTTATTGCGGTTTTACAACGGTTCATACCTTAACCTAACGTAACCTAACCTAACCTAACCCAACCTAACCTAACATAACCTAACCTAACATAACCTAACCTAACCTAACCTAACCAAACCTAACCTAACGTAACCTAACCTAACCTAACCTAACCTAACCTAACGACGTTTGCAAGCGCTTTCACATTAGATATCGCAGTTCCCAATTTGTAAAGGTGAAAAACACTGCATCTCACTAAGTGACATTGTTTAATGCGGTTTTAGCGCGGTTCGTATCTTAACCTAACCTAACCTAACCTAACCTAACCCAACCTAACCTAACATAACCTAACCTAACCTAACCTAACCAAACCTAACCTAACGTAACCTAACCTAACCTAACCTAACCTAACCTAACGACGTTTGCAAGCGCTTTCACATTAGATATCGCAGTTCCCGACTTGTAATGGTGAAAAACACTGCATCTCACTAAGTGACATTGTTTAATGCGGTTTTACGACGGTTCATATCTTAACCTAACCTAACATTCGTACTTGTATGGAAAAACGCTCTATTACACTGTTTTGTTCACAATTACGATATTTGCATAACCTCACAGTTTTTCACCAACTCATTGCAGTACAGAACGCTGTATCTCGCTAAATGACATCGTTCTTTAAGGTTTCACGATGCTTGCATGCGCTTTAACAAGAATATCACATTATAGCAGTTTCGCACTTGTAACGGTACAACACGCAGTATCTGGCTTGTTCAAGCCGTTTTGTGTACTTTCACAACATTTCACCTATTGCAGTTACGTACATGCAATAAAACAACGCTATCTCGTTAGTTGACGTCCTTTTTGGTGGTCTCACGACGCTACATAGCTTAAACTAACATAACTCAAGCTAACCTTCGCACTTTTATGGTTAGAAAACGTTTTACTCGCAACTTTACAATGTTTTCTACAAGATTACGACGGTTTCATGCGCTTTCACATTAGATATCGCAGTTCCCGACTTGTAATGGTGAAAAACACTGCATCTCATCAAGTGACGTTGTTTAATGCGGTTTTACGACGGTTCATATCTTAACCTAACCTAACATTCGCACTCGTATTAAAAAACGCTCTATTACACTGTTTCGTTCACAATTAGGATATTTGCATAACCTCACAGTTTTTCACCAACTTATTGCAGTACAGAAAGCTGTATCTCGCTAAATGACATCGTTCTTTAAGGTTTCACGATGCTTGCATGCGCTTTAACGAGAATATCAAAACATAGCAGTTTCGCATTTGTAACGGTACAACACGCAGTATTTGGCTTGTTCATGCCGTTTTGTGTGCTTTCACAACATTTCACCTATCGCAGTTTCGTACTCGCAATAAAACAACACTATCTCGTTAGATGACGTTGTTTTTGGTAGTTTCACGACGCTACCTAGCTTAAACTAACATAACTCAACCTAACATAACCTTCGCACTTCTATCGTTAGAAAACGTTTTACTCGCTACTTTACATTGCTTTCTACAACAATACGACGGTTTCAAGCGCTTTCACATTAGATATCGTAGTTCCCGACTTGTAAAGGTGAAAAACACTGCATCTCACTAAGTGACATTGTGTAATGCGGTTTTAGCGCGGTTCATATCTTAACCTAACCTAACCTAACCTAACCTAACCCAACCTAACCTAACATAACCTAACCTAACCTAACCTAACCTAACCAAACCTAACCTAACGTAACCTAACCTAACCTAACCTAACCTAACCTAACCAAACCTAACCTAACCTAACCTAACGTAACCTAACCTAACCTAACCTAACGACGTTTGCAAGCGCTTTCACATTAGATATCGCAGTTCCCGACTTGTAATGGTGAAAAACACTGCATCTCATCAAGTGACATTGTTTAATGCGGTTTTACGACGGTTCATATCTTAACCTAACCTAACATTCGCACTTGTATCTAAAAACGCTCTATTACACTGTTTTGTTCACAATTACAATATTTGCATAACCTCACAGTTTTTCACCAACTCATTGCAGTACAGAACGTTGTATCTCGCTAAATGACATTGTTCTTTAAGGTTTCACGATGCTTGCATGCGCTCTAACGAGAATATCACAATATAGCAGTTTCGCACTTGTAACGGTAGAACACGCAGTATTTGGCTTGTTCATGCCGTTTTGTGTGCTTTCACAACATTTCACCTATCGCAGTTTAATACTCGCTATAAAACAACACTATCTCGTTAAATGACGTTGTTTTTGGTAGTTTCACGACGCTACCTAGCTTAAACTAACATAACTCAACCTAACATAACCTTCGCGCTTCTATCGTTAGAAAACGTTTTACTCGCTACTTTACATTGCTTTCTACAACAATACGACGGTTTCAAGCGCTTTCACATTAGATATCGCAGTTCCCAACTTGTAAAGGTGAAAAACACTGCATCTCACTAAGTGACATTGTGTAATGCGGTTTTAGCGCGGTTCATATCTTAACCTAACCTAACCTAACCTAACCTAACCCAACCTAACCTAACATAACCTAACCTAACCTAACCTAACCAAACCTAACCTAACGTAACCTAACCTAACCTAACCTAATCTAACCTAACCTAACCTAACCTAACCTAACAAAACCTACCCTAACCTAACCTAACCTAACCTAACGACGGTTGCAAGCGCTTTCACATTAGATATCGCAGTTCCCGACTTTTAATGGTGAAAAACACTGCATCTCACTAATTGACATTGTTTAATGCGGTTTTACGACGTTTCATATCTTAACCTAACCTAACATTCGCACTTGTATCTAAAAACGCTCTATTACACTGTTTTGTTCACAATTACAATATTTGCATAACCTCACAGTTTTTCACCAACTTATTGCAGTACAGAACGTTGTATCTCGCTAAATGACATTGTTCTTTAAGGTTTCACGATGCTTGCATGCGCTTTAACGAGAATATCACAATATAGCAGTTTCACACGTGTAACGGTAGAACACGCAGTATTTGGCTTGTTCATGCCGTTTTGTGTGCTTTCGCAACATTTCACCTATCGCAGTTTCGTACTCGCAATAAAACAACACTATCTCGTTAGATGACGTTGTTTTTGGTAGTTTCACGACGCTACCTAGCTTAAACTAACATAACTCAACCTAACATAACCTTCGCACTTCTATCGTTAGAAAACGTTTTACTCGCTACTTTACATTGCTTTCTACAACAATACGACGGTTTCAAGCGCTTTCACATTAGATATCACAGTTCCCAACTTGTAAAGGTGAAAAACACTGCATCTCACTAAGTGACATTGTTTAATGCGGTTTTACGACGGTTCATACCTTAACCTAACGTAACCTAACCTAACCTAACCTAACCTTACCTAACCTAACCTAACCTAACCTAACCCAACCCAACCCAACCTAACCTAACCTAACCTAACCTAAACTAACCTAACCCAACCTAACCTAACCTAACCTAACCTAACCCAACCCAACCCAACCTAACCTAACCTAAGCTAACCTAACCAAACCTAACCTAACTTAACCTAACCTAACGTAACCTAACCTAACCTAACCTATTCTAACGTAACCTAACCTTTCCTGACCTAACCTAACCTAACGTAACCTAACCTAACCTAACATAACCTAACGTAACCTAACCTAACCTAACCTAACCTAACCTAACCTAACCCAACCTAACCCAACCCAACCCAACCCAAACCAACAACACCCAACCCAACCTAACCTAACCTAACCTAACCTTACCTAACCTAACCAAATTATCCTTACCTAACCTAACCTAACCTAACGTAACCTAACCTAACCTAACCTAACGTAACCTAACCTAACCTAACGTAACCTAACCTAACCTAACCCAACCTAACCTAACCTAACCTAACCTAACCCAACTCAACCCAACCTAACCTAATCTAACCTAACCTAACCTAACCTAACCTAACAAAACCTAACCTAACCTAACCTAACCTAACCTAACGACGGTTGCAAGCGCTTTCACATTAGATATCGCAGTTCCCGACTTTTAATGGTGAAAAACACCTCATCTCACTAATTGACATTGTTTAATGCGGTTTTACGACGTTTCATATCTTAACCTAACCTAACATTCGCACTTGTATCTAAAACCGCTCTATTACACTGTTTTGTTCACAATTACCATATTTGCATAACCTCACAGTTTTTCACCAACTTATTGCAGTACAGAACGTTGTATCTCGCTAAATGACATTGTTCTTTAAGGTTTCACGATGCTTGCATGCGCTTTAACGAGAATATCACAATATAGCAGTTTCGCACTTGTAACGGTAGAACACGCAGTATTTGGCTTGTTCATGCCGTTTTGTGTGCTTTCACAACATTTCACCTATCGCAGTTTAATACTCGCTATAAAACAACACTATCTCGTTAGATGACGTCGTTTTTGGTAGTTTCACGACGCTACCTAGCTTAAACTAACCTAACCTAACCTAACCTTTGCACTTCTATCGTTAGAAAACGTTTTACTCGCAACTTTACAATGTTTTCTACAAGATTACGACGGTTGCATGCGCTTTCACATTAGATATCGTAGTTCCCGACTTGTAATGTTGAAAAACACTACATCTCACTAAGTGACATTGTTTAATGCGGTTTTACGACGGTTGATATGTCAACCTAACCTGACATTCGCACTTGTATCTAAAGACGCTCAATTACACTGTTTCGTTCACAATTACGATATTTGCTTGACCTCACAGTTTCTCACCAACTTATTACAGTACAGAACGCTGTATCTCGCTAAATGACATCGTTCTTTAAGGTTTCACGATACTTGCATGCGCTTTACCGAGAATGTCAAAACATAGCAGTTTCGCACTTGTAACGGTACAACACGCAGTATTTGGCTTGTTCATGCCGTTTTGTGTGCTTTCACATTTTACCTATCGCAGTTTCGTACTCGCAATAAAACAACACTATCTCGTTAGATGACGTCGTTTTTGGTGGTTTCACGACGCTACCTAGCTTAAACTAACATAACTCAACCTAACATAACCTTCGCACTTCTATCGTTAGAAAACGTTTTACTCGCTACTTTACATTGCTTTCTACAACATCACGACGGTTTCAAGCGCTTTCACATTAGATATCGCAGTTCCCAACTTGTAAAGGTGAAAAACACTGCATCTCACTAAGTGACATTGTTTATTGCGGTTTTACAACGGTTCATACCTTAACCTAACGTAACCTAACCTAACCTAACCCAACCTAACCTAACATAACCTAACCTAACATAACCTAACCTAACCTAACCTAACCAAACCTAACCTAACCTAACCTAACCTAACCTAACCTAACCTAACCTAACCTAACGACGTTTGCAAGCGCTTTCACATTAGATATCGCAGTTCCCAATTTGTAAAGGTGAAAAACACTGCATCTCACTAAGTGACATTGTTTAATGCGGTTTTAGCGCGGTTCGTATCTTAACCTAACCTAACCTAACCTAACCTAACCTAACCCAACCTAACCTAACATAACCTAACCTAACCTAACCTAACCTAACCAAACCTAACCTAACGTAACCTAACCTAACCTAACCTAACCTAACCTAACCTAACGACGTTTGCAAGCGCTTTCACATTAGATATCGCAGTTCCCGACTTGTAATGGTGAAAAACACTGCATCTCACTAAGTGACATTGTTTAATGCGGTTTTACGACGGTTCATATCTTAACCTAACCTAACATTCGTACTTGTATGGAAAAACGCTCTATTACACTGTTTCGTTCACAATTACGATATTTGCATAACCTCACAGTTTTTCACCAACTCATTGCAGTACAGAACGCTGTATCTCGCTAAATGACATCGTTCTTTAAGGTTTCACGATGCTTGCATGCGCTTTAACAAGAATATCACATTATAGCAGTTTCGCACTTGTAACGGTACAACACGCAGTATTTGGCTTGTTCATGCCGTTTTGTGTGCTTTCACATTTTACCTATCGCAGTTTCGTACTCGCAATAAAACAACACTATCTCGTTAGATGACGTCGTTTTTGGTGGTTTCACGACGCTACCTAGCTTAAACTAACATAACTCAACCTAACATAACCTTCGCACTTCTATCGTTAGAAAACGTTTTACTCGCTACTTTACATTGCTTTCTACAACATCACGACGGTTTCAAGCGCTTTCACATTAGATATCGCAGTTCCCAACTTGTAAAGGTGAAAAACACTGCATCTCACTAAGTGACATTGTTTATTGCGGTTTTACAACGGTTCATACCTTAACCTAACGTAACCTAACCTAACCTAACCCAACCTAACCTAACATAACCTAACCTAACATAACCTAACCTAACCTAACCTAACCAAACCTAACCTAACGTAACCTAACCTAACCTAACCTAACCTAACCTAACGACGTTTGCAAGCACTTTCACATTAGATATCGCAGTTCCCAATTTGTAAAGGTGAAAAACACTGCATCTCACTAAGTGACATTGTTTAATGCGGTTTTAGCGCGGTTCGTATCGTAACCTAACCTAACCTAACCTAACCTAACCTAACCCAACCTAACCTAACATAACCTAACCTAACCTAACCTAACCAAACCTAACCTAACGTAACCTAACCTAACCTAACCTAACCTAACCTAACGACGTTTGCAAGCGCTTTCACATTAGATATCGCAGTTACCGACTTGTAATGGTGAAAAACACTGCATCTCACTAAGTGACATTGTTTAATGCGGTTTTACGACGGTTCATATCTTAACCTAACCTAACATTCGTACTTGTATGGAAAAACGCTCTATTACACTGTTTCGTTCACAATTACGATATTTGCATAACCTCACAGTTTTTCACCAACTTATTGCAGTACAGAACGTTGTATCTCGCTAAATGACATTGTTCTTTAAGGTTTCACGATGCTTGCATGCGCTTTAACGAGAATATCACAATATAGCAGTTTCGCACTTGTAACGGTAGAACACGCAGTATTTGGCTTGTTCATGCCGTTTTGTGTGCTTTCACAACATTTCACCTATCGCAGTTTAATACTCGCTATAAAACAACACTATCTCGTTAGATGACGTCGTTTTTGGTAGTTTCACGACGCTACCTAGCTTAAACTAACCTAACCTAACCTAACCTTTGCACTTCTATCGTTAGAAAACGTTTTACTCGCAACTTTACAATGTTTTCTACAATATTACGACGGTTGCATGCGCTTTCACATTAGATATCGTAGTTCCCGACTTGTAATGTTGAAAAACACTACATCTCACTAAGTGACATTGTTTAATGCGGTTTTACGACGGTTGATATGTCAACCTAACCTGACATTCGCACTTGTATCTAAAGACGCTCAATTACACTGTTTCGTTCACAATTACGATATTTGCTTGACCTCACAGTTTCTCACCAACTTATTACAGTACAGAACGCTGTATCTCGCTAAATGACATCGTTCTTTAAGGTTTCACGATACTTGCATGCGCTTTACCGAGAATGTCAAAACATAGCAGTTTCGCACTTGTAACGGTACAACACGCAGTATTTGGCTTGTTCATGCCGTTTTGTGTGCTTTCACATTTTACCTATCGCAGTTTCGTACTCGCAATAAAACAACACTATCTCGTTAGATGACGTCGTTTTTGGTGGTTTCACGACGCTACCTAGCTTAAACTAACATAACTCAACCTAACATAACCTTCGCACTTCTATCGTTAGAAAACGTTTTACTCGCTACTTTACATTGCTTTCTACAACATCACGACGGTTTCAAGCGCTTTCACATTAGATATCGCAGTTCCCAACTTGTAAAGGTGAAAAACACTGCATCTCACTAAGTGACATTGTTTATTGCGGTTTTACAACGGTTCATACCTTAACCTAACGTAACCTAACCTAACCTAACCCAACCTAACCTAACATAACCTAACCTAACATAACCTAACCTAACCTAACCTAACCAAACCTAACCTAACCTAACCTAACCTAACCTAACCTAACCTAACCTAACGACGTTTGCAAGCGCTTTCACATTAGATATCGCAGTTCCCGACTTGTAATGGTGAAAAACACAGCATCTCACTAAGTGACATTGTTTAATGCGGTTTTTGCGCGGTTCATATCTTAACCTAACCTAACCTTACCTAACCCAACCTAACCTAACCTAACCTAACCAAACCTTACCTAACATCCCTAACCTAACCTAACCTAACCTAACCAAACCTAACCTAACCTAACCTAACGTAACCTAACCTAACCTAACCTAACGACGTTTGCAAGCGCTTTCACATTAGATATCGCAGTTCCTGACTTGTAATGGTGAAAAACACTGCATCTCACTAAGTGACATTGTTTAATGCGGTTTTACGACGGTTCATATCTTAACCTAACCTAACATTCGCACTTGTATTAAAAAACGCTCTATTACACTGTTTCGTTCACAATTAGGATATTTGCATAACCTCACAGTTTTTCACCAACTTATTGCAGTACAGAACGCTGTATCTCGCTAAATGACATCGTTCTTTAAGGTTTCACGATGCTTGCATGCGCTTTAACGAGAATATCACAACATAGCAGTTTCGCACTTGTAACGGTACAACACGCAGTATTTGGCTTGTTCATGCCGTTTTGTGTGCTTTCACAACATTTCACCTATCGCAGTTTCGTACTCGCAATAAAACAACACTATCTCGTTAGATGACGTTGTCTTTGGTAGTTTCACGACGCTACCTAGCTTAAACTAACATAACTCAACCTAACATAACCTTCGCACTTCTATCGTTAGAAAACGTTTTACTCGCTACTTTACATTGCTTTCTACAACAATACGACGGTTTCAAGCGCTTTCACATTAGATATCGCAGTTCCCAACTTGTAAAGGTGAAAAACACTGCATCTCACTAAGTGACGTTGTGTATTGCGGTTTTAGCGCGGTTCATATCTTAACCTAACCTAACCCAACCTAACCTAACATAACCTAACCTAACCTAACCTAACCAAACCTAACCTAACGTAACCTAACCTAACCTAACCTAACCTAACCTAACGACGTTTGCAAGCGCTTTCACATTAGATATCGCAGTTCCCGACTTGTAATGGTGAAAAACACAGCATCTCACTAAGTGACATTGTTTAATGCGGTTTTAGCGCGGTTCATATCTTAACCTAACCTAACCTTACCTAACCCAACCTAACCTAACCTAACCTAACCAAACCTTACCTAACATCCCTAACCTAACCTAACCTAACCTAACCTAACCAAACCTAACCTAACCTAACCTTACGTAACCTAACCTAACCTAACCTAACCTAACGACGTTTGCAAGCGCTTTCACATTAGATATCGCAGTTCCCGACTTGTAATGGTGAAAACACTGCATCTCATCAAGTGACATTGTTTATTGCGGTTTTACGACGGTTCATATCTTAACCTAACCTAACATTCGCACTTGTATTAAAAAACGCTCTATTACACTGTTTCGTTCACAATTACGATATTTGCTTGACCTCACAGTTTCTCACCAACTTATTACAGTACAGAACGCTGTATCTCGCTAAATGACATCGTTCTTTAAGGTTTCACGATACTTGCATGCGCTTTACCGAGAATGTCAAAACATAGCAGTTTCGCACTTGTAACGGTACAACACGCAGTATTTGGCTTGTTCATGCCGTTTTGTGTGCTTTCACAACATTTCACCTATCGCAGTTTAATACTCGCTATAAAACAACACTATCTCGTTAGATGACGTCGTTTTTGGTACTTTCACGACGCTACCTAGCTTAAACTAACCTAACCTAACCTTCGCACTTCTATCGTTAGAAAACGTTTTACTCACCACTTTACAATGTTTTCTACAAGATTACGACGGTTTCATGCGCTTTCACATTAGATATCGTAGTTCCCGACTTGTAATGTTGAAAAACACTACATCTCACTAAGTGACATTGTTTAATGCGGTTTTACGACGGTTCATATCTTAACCTAACCTAACATTCGCACTTGTATCTAAAAACGCTCTATTACACTGTTTTGTTCACAATTACAATATTTGCATAACCTCACAGTTTTTCACCAACTCATTGCAGTACAGAACGTTGTATCTCGCTAAATGACATTGTTCTTTAAGGTTTCACGATGCTTGCATGCGCTCTAACGAGAATATCACAATATAGCAGTTTCGCACTTGTAACGGTAGAACACGCAGTATTTGGCTTGTTCATGCCGTTTTGTGTGCTTTCACAACATTTCACCTATCGCAGTTTAATACTCGCTATAAAACAACACTATCTCGTTAGATGACGTCGTTTTTGGTAGTTTCACGACGCTACCTAGCTTAAACTAACCTAACCTAACCTAACCTTCGCACTTCTATCGTTAGAAAACGTTTTACTCACCACTTTACAATGTTTTCTACAAGATTACGACGGTTTCATGCGCTTTCACATTAGATATCGCAGTTCCCAACTTGTAAAGGTGAAAAACACTGCATCTCACTAAGTGACATTGTTTATTGCGGTTTTAGCGCGGTTCATATCTTAACCTAACCTAACCTAACCTAACCTAACCCAACCTAACCTAACATAACCTAACCTAACCTAACCTAACCAAACCTAACCTAACGTAACCTAACCTAACCTAACCTAACCTAACCTAACCTAACCAAACCTAACCTAACCTAACCTAACGTAACCTAACCTAACCTAACCTAACGACGTTTGCAAGCGCTTTCACATTAGATATCGCAGTTCCCGACTTGTAATGGTGAAAACACTGCATCTCATCAAGTGACATTGTTTATTGCGGTTTTACGACGGTTCATATCTTAACCTAACCTAACATTCGCACTTGTATTAAAAAACGCTCTATTACACTGTTTCGTTCACAATTACGATATTTGCTTGACCTCACAGTTTCTCACCAACTTATTACAGTACAGAACGCTGTATCTCGCTAAATGACATCGTTCTTTAAGGTTTCACGATACTTGCATGCGCTTTACCGAGAATGTCAAAACATAGCAGTTTCGCACTTGTAACGGTACAACACGCAGTATTTGGCTTGTTCATGCCGTTTTGTGTGCTTTCACAACATTTCACCTATCGCAGTTTAATACTCGCTATAAAACAACACTATCTCGTTAGATGACGTCGTTTTTGGTACTTTCACGACGCTACCTAGCTTAAACTAACCTAACCTAACCTTCGCACTTCTATCGTTAGAAAACGTTTTACTCACCACTTTACAATGTTTTCTACAAGATTACGACGGTTTCATGCGCTTTCACATTAGATATCGTAGTTCCCGACTTGTAATGTTGAAAAACACTACATCTCACTAAGTGACATTGTTTAATGCGGTTTTACGACGGTTCATATCTTAACCTAACCTAACATTCGCACTTGTATCTAAAAACGCTCTATTACACTGTTTTGTTCACAATTACAATATTTGCATAACCTCACAGTTTTTCACCAACTCATTGCAGTACAGAACGTTGTATCTCGCTAAATGACATTGTTCTTTAAGGTTTCACGATGCTTGCATGCGCTCTAACGAGAATATCACAATATAGCAGTTTCGCACTTGTAACGGTAGAACACGCAGTATTTGGCTTGTTCATGCCGTTTTGTGTGCTTTCACAACATTTCACCTATCGCAGTTTAATACTCGCTATAAAACAACACTATCTCGTTAGATGACGTCGTTTTTGGTAGTTTCACGACGCTACCTAGCTTAAACTAACCTAACCTAACCTAACCTTCGCACTTCTATCGTTAGAAAACGTTTTACTCACCACTTTACAATGTTTTCTACAAGATTACGACGGTTTCATGCGCTTTCACATTAGATATCGCAGTTCCCAACTTGTAAAGGTGAAAAACACTGCATCTCACTAAGTGACATTGTTTATTGCGGTTTTAGCGCGGTTCATATCTTAACCTAACCTAACCTAACCTAACCTAACCCAACCTAACCTAACATAACCTAACCTAACCTAACCTAACCAAACCCAACCTAACGTAACCTAACCTAACCTAACCTAACCTAACCAAACCTAACCTAACCTAACCTAACGTAACCTAACCTAACCTAACCTAACGACGTTTGCAAGCGCTTTCACATTAGATATCGCAGTTCCCGACTTGTAATGGTGAAAAACACTGCATCTCATCAAGTGACATTGTTTAATGCGGTTTTACGACGGTTCATATCTTAACCTAACCTAACATTCGCACTTGTATTAAAAAACGCTCTATTACACTGTTTCGTTCACAATTAGGATATTTGCATAACCTCGCAGTTTTTCACCAACTTATTGCAGTACAGAACGCTGTATCTCGCTAAATGACATCGTTCTTTAAGGTTTCACGATGCTTGCATGCGCTTTAACGAGAATATCACAACATAGCAGTTTCGCACTTGTAACGGTACAACACGCAGCATTTGGCTTGTTCATGCCGTTTTGTGTGCTTTCACAACATTTCACCTATCGCAGTTTCGTACTCGCAATGAAACAACACTATCTCGTTAGATGACGTTGTTTTTGGTAGTTTCACGACGCTACCTAGCTTAAACTAACATAACTCAACCTAACATAACCTTCGCATTTCTATCGTTAGAAAGCGTTTTACTCGCTACTTTACATTGCTTTCTACAACAATACGACGGTTTCAAGCGCTTTCACATTAGATATCGCAGTTCCCAACTTGTAAAGGTGAAAAACACTGCATCACACTAAGTGACATTGTGTAATGCGGTTTTAGCGCGGTTCATATCTTAACCTAACCTAACCTAACCTAACCCAACCTAACCTAACATAACCTAACCTAACCTAACCTAACCAAACCTAACCTAACGTAACCTAACCTAACCTAACCTAACCTAACCTAACCTAACCTAACGTAACCTAACGACGTTTGCAAGCGCTTTCACATTAGATATCGCAGTTCCCGACTTGTAAAGGTGAAAAACACAGCATCTCACTAAGTGACATTGTTTAATGCGGTTTTAGCGCGGTTCATATCTTAACCTAACCTAACCTTACCTAACCCAACCTAACCTAACCTAACCTAACCTAACCTAACCAAACCTAACCTAACGTAACCTAACCTAACCTAACCTAACCTAACGACGTTTGCAAGCGCTTTCACATTAGATATCGCAGTTCCCGACTTGTAATGGTGAAAAACACAGCATCTCACTAAGTGACATTGTTTAATGCGGTTTTAGCGCGGTTCATATCTTAACCTAACCTAACCTTACCTAACCCAACCTAACCTAACCTAACCTAACCAAACCTTACCTAACATCCCTAACCTAACCTAACCTAACCTAACCAAACCTAACCTAACCTAACCTTACGTAACCTAACCTAACCTAACCTAACCTAACGACGTTTGCAAGCGCTTTCACATTAGATATCGCAGTTCCCGACTTGTAATGGTGAAAAACACTGCATCTCACTAAGTGACATTGTTTAATGCGGTTTTAAGACGGTTCATATCTTAACCTAACCTAACATTCGTACTTGTATGGAAAAACGCTCTATTACACTGTTTCGTTCACAATTACGATATTTGCATAACCTCACAGTTTTTCACCAACTTATTGCAGTACAGAACGCTGTATCTCGCTAAATGACATCGTTCTTTAAGGTTCCACGATGCTTGCATGCGCTTTAACAAGAATATCACATTATAGCAGTTTCGCACTTGTAACGGTACAACACGCAGTATCTGGCTTGTTCAAGCCGTTTTGTGTACTTTCACATTTCACCTATTGCAGTTACGTACATGCAATAAAACAACGCTATCTCGTTAGTTGACGTCCTTTTTGGTGGTCTCACGACGCTACATAGCTTAAACTAACATAACTCAAGCTAACCTTCGCACTTCTATCGTTAGAAAACGTTTTACTCGCAACTTTACAATGTTTTCTACAAGATTACGACGGTTTCATGCGCTTTCACATTAGATATCGTAGTTCCCGACTTGTAATGTTGAAAAACACTACATCTCACTAAGTGACATTGTTTAATGCGGTTTTACGACGGTTGATATCTCAACCTAACCTAACATTCGCACTTGTATCTAAATACGCTCAATTACACTGTTTCGTTCACAATTACGATATTTGCTTGACCTCACAGTTTCTCACCAACTTATTACAGTTCAGAACGCTGTATCTCGCTAAATGACATCGTTCTTTAAGGTTTCACGATACTTGCATGCGCTTTAACGAGAATATCACAATAAAGCAGTTTCGCACTTGTAACGGCACAAGACGCAGTAGCTGGCTAGTTCATGCCATTTTGTGCGCTTTCACAACATTTCACCTATCGCAGTTTAATACTCGCTATAAAACAACACTATCTCGTTAGATGACGTCGTTTTTGGTAGTTTCACGACGCTACCTAGCCTAAACTAACCTAACCTAACCTAACCTTCGCACTTCTATCGTTAGAAAACGTTTTACTCACCACTTTACAATGTTTTCTACAAGATTACGACGGTTTCATGCGCTTTCACATTAGATATCGTAGTTCCCGACTTGTAATGTTGAAAAACACTACATCTCACTAAGTGACATTGTTTAATGCGGTTTTACGACGGTTCATATCTTAACCTAACCTAACATTCGCACTTGTATCTAAAAACGCTCTATTACACTGTTTTGTTCACAATTACAATATTTGCATAACCTCACAGTTTTTCACCAACTTATTGCAGTACAGAACGTTGTATCTCGCTAAATGACATTGTTCTTTAAGGTTTCACGATGCTTGCATGCGCTTTAACGAGAATATCACAATATAGCAGTTTCACACGTGTAACGGTAGAACACGCAGTATTTGGCTTGTTCATGCCGTTTTGTGTGCTTTCGCAACAATTCACCTATCGCAGTTTATTACTCGCTATAAAACAACACTATCTCGTTAGATGACGTCGTTTTTGGTAGTTTCACGACGCTACCTAGCTTAAACTAACCTAACCTAACCTAACCTTCGCACTTCTATCGTTAGAAAACGTTTTACTCACCACTTTACAATGTTTTCTACAAGATTACGACGGTTTCATGCGCTTTCACATTAGATATCGCAGTTCCCAACTTGTAAAGGTGAAAAACACTGCATCTCACTAAGTGACATTGTTTAATGTGGTTTTAGCGCGGTTCATATCTTAACCTAACCTAACCTAACCTAACCCAACCTAACCTAACATAACCTAACCTAACCTAACCTAACCAAACCTAACCTAACGTAACCTAACCTAACCTAACCTAACCTAACCTAACCTAACGACGTTTGCAAGCGCTTTCGCATTAGATATCGCAGTTCCCGACTTGTAATGGTGAAAAACACAGCATCTCACTAAGTGACATTGTTTAATGCGGTTTTTGCGCGGTTCATATCTTAACCTAACCTAACCTTACCTAACCCAACCTAACCTAACCTAACCTAACCAAACCTTACCTAACATCCCTAACCTAACCTAACCTAACCTAACCAAACCTAACCTAACCTAACCTAACGTAACCTAACCTAACCTAACCTAACGACGTTTGCAAGCGCTTTCACATTAGATATCGCAGTTCCTGACTTGTAATGGTGAAAAACACTGCATCTCACTAAGTGACATTGTTTAATGCGGTTTTACGACGGTTCATATCTTAACCTAACCTAACATTCGCACTTGTATTAAAAAACGCTCTATTACACTGTTTCGTTCACAATTAGGATATTTGCATAACCTCACAGTTTTTCACCAACTTATTGCAGTACAGAACGCTGTATCTCGCTAAATGACATCGTTCTTTAAGGTTTCACGATGCTTGCATGCGCTTTAACGAGAATATCACAACATAGCAGTTTCGCACTTGTAACGGTACAACACGCAGTATTTGGCTTGTTCATGCCGTTTTGTGTGCTTTCACAACATTTCACCTATCGCAGTTTTGTACTCGCAATAAAACAACACTATCTCGTTAGATGACGTTGTCTTTGGTAGTTTCACGACGCTACCTAGCCTAAACTAACATAACTCAACCTAACATAACCTTCGCACTTCTATCGTTAGAAAACGTTTTACTCGCTACTTTACATTGCTTTCTACAACAATACGACGGTTTCAAGCGCTTTCACATTAGATATCGCAGTTCCCAACTTGTAAAGGTGAAAAACACTGCATCTCACTAAGTGACGTTGTGTATTGCGGTTTTAGCGCGGTTCATATCTTAACCTAACCTAACCTAACCCAACCTAACCTAACATAACCTAACCTAACCTAACCTAACCAAACCTAACCTAACGTAACCTAACCTAACCTAACCTAACCTAAGCTAACGACGTTTGCAAGCGCTTTCACATTAGATATCGCAGTTCCCGACTTGTAATGGTGAAAAACACAGCATCTCACTAAGTGACATTGTTTAATGCGGTTTTAGCGCGGTTCATATCTTAACCTAACCTAACCTTACCTAACCCAACCTAACCTAACCTAACCTAACCAAACCTTACCTAACATCCCTAACCTAACCTAACCTAACCTAACCTAACCAAACCTAACCTAACCTAACCTTACGTAACCTAACCTAACCTAACCTAACCTAACGACGTTTGCAAGCGCTTTCACATTAGATATCGCAGTTCCCGACTTGTAATGGTGAAAACACTGCATCTCATCAAGTGACATTGTTTATTGCGGTTTTACGACGGTTCATATCTTAACCTAACCTAACATTCGCACTTGTATTAAAAAACGCTCTATTACACTGTTTCGTTCACAATTACGATATTTGCTTGACCTCACAGTTTCTCACCAACTTATTACAGTACAGAACGCTGTATCTCGCTAAATGACATCGTTCTTTAAGGTTTCACGATACTTGCATGCGCTTTACCGAGAATGTCAAAACATAGCAGTTTCGCACTTGTAACGGTACAACACGCAGTATTTGGCTTGTTCATGCCGTTTTGTGTGCTTTCACAACATTTCACCTATCGCAGTTTAATACTCGCTATAAAACAACACTATCTCGTTAGATGACGTCGTTTTTGGTACTTTCACGACGCTACCTAGCTTAAACTAACCTAACCTAACCTTCGCACTTCTATCGTTAGAAAACGTTTTACTCACCACTTTACAATGTTTTCTACAAGATTACGACGGTTTCATGCGCTTTCACATTAGATATCGTAGTTCCCGACTTGTAATGTTGAAAAACACTACATCTCACTAAGTGACATTGTTTAATGCGGTTTTACGACGGTTCATATCTTAACCTAACCTAACATTCGCACTTGTATCTAAAAACGCTCTATTACACTGTTTTGTTCACAATTACAATATTTGCATAACCTCACAGTTTTTCACCAACTCATTGCAGTACAGAACGTTGTATCTCGCTAAATGACATTGTTCTTTAAGGTTTCACGATGCTTGCATGCGCTCTAACGAGAATATCACAATATAGCAGTTTCGCACTTGTAACGGTAGAACACGCAGTATTTGGCTTGTTCATGCCGTTTTGTGTGCTTTCACAACATTTCACCTATCGCAGTTTAATACTCGCTATAAAACAACACTATCTCGTTAGATGACGTCGTTTTTGGTAGTTTCACGACGCTACCTAGCTTAAACTAACCTAACCTAACCTAACCTTCGCACTTCTATCGTTAGAAAACGTTTTACTCACCACTTTACAATGTTTTCTACAAGATTACGACGGTTTCATGCGCTTTCACATTAGATATCGCAGTTCCCAACTTGTAAAGGTGAAAAACACTGCATCTCACTAAGTGACATTGTTTATTGCGGTTTTAGCGCGGTTCATATCTTAACCTAACCTAACCTAACCTAACCTAACCCAACCTAACCTAACATAACCTAACCTAACCTAACCTAACCAAACCTAACCTAACGTAACCTAACCTAACCTAACCTAACCTAACCTAACCTAACCAAACCTAACCTAACCTAACCTAACGTAACCTAACCTAACCTAACGACGTTTGCAAGCGCTTTCACATTAGATATCGCAGTTCCCGACTTGTAATGGTGAAAACACTGCATCTCATCAAGTGACATTGTTTATTGCGGTTTTACGACGGTTCATATCTTAACCTAACCTAACATTCGCACTTGTATTAAAAAACGCTCTATTACACTGTTTCGTTCACAATTACGATATTTGCTTGACCTCACAGTTTCTCACCAACTTATTACAGTACAGAACGCTGTATCTCGCTAAATGACATCGTTCTTTAAGGTTTCACGATACTTGCATGCGCTTTACCGAGAATGTCAAAACATAGCAGTTTCGCACTTGTAACGGTACAACACGCAGTATTTGGCTTGTTCATGCCGTTTTGTGTGCTTTCACAACATTTCACCTATCGCAGTTTAATACTCGCTATAAAACAACACTATCTCGTTAGATGACGTCGTTTTTGGTACTTTCACGACGCTACCTAGCTTAAACTAACCTAACCTAACCTTCGCACTTCTATCGTTAGAAAACGTTTTACTCACCACTTTACAATGTTTTCTACAAGATTACGACGGTTTCATGCGCTTTCACATTAGATATCGTAGTTCCCGACTTGTAATGTTGAAAAACACTACATCTCACTAAGTGACATTGTTTAATGCGGTTTTACGACGGTTCATATCTTAACCTAACCTAACATTCGCACTTGTATCTAAAAACGCTCTATTACACTGTTTTGTTCACAATTACAATATTTGCATAACCTCACAGTTTTTCACCAACTCATTGCAGTACAGAACGTTGTATCTCGCTAAATGACATTGTTCTTTAAGGTTTCACGATGCTTGCATGCGCTCTAACGAGAATATCACAATATAGCAGTTTCGCACTTGTAACGGTAGAACACGCAGTATTTGGCTTGTTCATGCCGTTTTGTGTGCTTTCACAACATTTCACCTATCGCAGTTTAATACTCGCTATAAAACAACACTATCTCGTTAGATGACGTCGTTTTTGGTAGTTTCACGACGCTACCTAGCTTAAACTAACCTAACCTAACCTAACCTTCGCACTTCTATCGTTAGAAAACGTTTTACTCACCACTTTACAATGTTTTCTACAAGATTACGACGGTTTCATGCGCTTTCACATTAGATATCGCAGTTCCCAACTTGTAAAGGTGAAAAACACTGCATCTCACTAAGTGACATTGTTTATTGCGGTTTTAGCGCGGTTCATATCTTAACCTAACCTAACCTAACCTAACCTAACCCAACCTAACCTAACATAACCTAACCTAACCTAACCTAACCAAACCCAACCTAACGTAACCTAACCTAACCTAACCTAACCTAACCTAACCAAACCTAACCTAACCTAACCTAACGTAACGTAACCTAACCTAACCTAACGACGTTTGCAAGCGCTTTCACATTAGATATCGCAGTTCCCGACTAGTAATGGTGAAAAACACTGCATCTCATCAAGTGACATTGTTTAATGCGGTTTTACGACGGTTCATATCTTAACCTAACCTAACATTCGCACTTGTATTAAAAAACGCTCTATTACACTGTTTCGTTCACAATTAGGATATTTGCATAACCTCGCAGTTTTTCACCAACTTATTGCAGTACAGAACGCTGTATCTCGCTAAATGACATCGTTCTTTAAGGTTTCACGATGCTTGCATGCGCTTTAACGAGAATATCACAACATAGCAGTTTCGCACTTGTAACGGTACAACACGCAGCATTTGGCTTGTTCATGCCGTTTTGTGTGCTTTCACAACATTTCACCTATCGCAGTTTCGTACTCGCAATAAAACAACACTATCTCGTTAGATGACGTTGTTTTTGGTAGTTTCACGACGCTACCTAGCTTAAACTAACATAACTCAACCTAACATAACCTTCGCATTTCTATCGTTAGAAAGCGTTTTACTCGCTACTTTACATTGCTTTCTACAACAATACGACGGTTTCAAGCGCTTTCACATTAGATATCGCAGTTCCCAACTTGTAAAGGTGAAAAACACTGCATCACACTAAGTGACATTGTGTAATGCGGTTTTAGCGCGGTTCATATCTTAACCTAACCTAACCTAACCTAACCCAACCTAACCTAACATAACCTAACCTAACCTAACCTAACCAAACCTAACCTAACGTAACCTAACCTAACCTAACCTAACCTAACCTAACCTAACCTAACCTAACGTAACCTAACGACGTTTGCAAGCGCTTTCACATTAGATATCGCAGTTCCCGAGTTGTAATGGTGAAAAACACAGCATCTCACTAAGTGACATTGTTTAATGCGGTTTTAGCGCGGTTCATATCTTAACCTAACCTAACCTTACCTAACCCAACCTAACCTAACCTAACCTAACCAAACCTTACCTAACATCCCTAACCTAACCTAACCTAACCTAACCTAACCTAACCAAACCTAACCTAACCTAACCAAACCTAACCTAACCTAACCTAACGTAACCTAACCTAACCTAACCTAACGACGTTTGCAAGCGCTTTCACATTAGATATCGCAGTTCCCGACTTGTAATGGTGAAAACACTGCATCTCATCAAGTGACATTGTTTATTGCGGTTTTACGACGGTTCATATCTTAACCTAACCTAACATTCGCACTTGTATTAAAAAACGCTCTATTACACTGTTTCGTTCACAATTACGATATTTGCTTGACCTCACAGTTTCTCACCAACTTATTACAGTACAGAACGCTGTATCTCGCTAAATGACATCGTTCTTTAAGGTTTCACGATACTTGCATGCGCTTTACCGAGAATGTCAAAACATAGCAGTTTCGCACTTGTAACGGTACAACACGCAGTATTTGGCTTGTTCATGCCGTTTTGTGTGCTTTCACAACATTTCACCTATCGCAGTTTAATACTCGCTATAAAACAACACTATCTCGTTAGATGACGTCGTTTTTGGTACTTTCACGACGCTACCTAGCTTAAACTAACCTAACCTAACCTTCGCACTTCTATCGTTAGAAAACGTTTTACTCACCACTTTACAATGTTTTCTACAAGATTACGACGGTTTCATGCGCTTTCACATTAGATATCGTAGTTCCCGACTTGTAATGTTGAAAAACACTACATCTCACTAAGTGACATTGTTTAATGCGGTTTTACGACGGTTCATATCTTAACCTAACCTAACATTCGCACTTGTATCTAAAAACGCTCTATTACACTGTTTTGTTCACAATTACAATATTTGCATAACCTCACAGTTTTTCACCAACTCATTGCAGTACAGAACGTTGTATCTCGCTAAATGACATTGTTCTTTAAGGTTTCACGATGCTTGCATGCGCTCTAACGAGAATATCACAATATAGCAGTTTCGCACTTGTAACGGTAGAACACGCAGTATTTGGCTTGTTCATGCCGTTTTGTGTGCTTTCACAACATTTCACCTATCGCAGTTTAATACTCGCTATAAAACAACACTATCTCGTTAGATGACGTCGTTTTTGGTAGTTTCACGACGCTACCTAGCTTAAACTAACCTAACCTAACCTAACCTTCGCACTTCTATCGTTAGAAAACGTTTTACTCACCACTTTACAATGTTTTCTACAAGATTACGACGGTTTCATGCGCTTTCACATTAGATATCGCAGTTCCCAACTTGTAAAGGTGAAAAACACTGCATCTCACTAAGTGACATTGTTTATTGCGGTTTTAGCGCGGTTCATATCTTAACCTAACCTAACCTAACCTAACCTAACCCAACCTAACCTAACATAACCTAACCTAACCTAACCTAACCAAACCCAACCTAACGTAACCTAACCTAACCTAACCTAACCTAACCTAACCAAACCTAACCTAACCTAACCTAACGTAACCTAACCTAACCTAACCTAACGACGTTTGCAAGCGCTTTCACATTAGATATCGCAGTTCCCGACTTGTAATGGTGAAAAACACTGCATCTCATCAAGTGACATTGTTTAATGCGGTTTTACGACGGTTCATATCTTAACCTAACCTAACATTCGCACTTGTATTAAAAAACGCTCTATTACACTGTTTCGTTCACAATTAGGATATTTGCATAACCTCGCAGTTTTTCACCAACTTATTGCAGTACAGAACGCTGTATCTCGCTAAATGACATCGTTCTTTAAGGTTTCACGATGCTTGCATGCGCTTTAACGAGAATATCACAACATAGCAGTTTCGCACTTGTAACGGTACAACACGCAGCATTTGGCTTGTTCATGCCGTTTTGTGTGCTTTCACAACATTTCACCTATCGCAGTTTCGTACTCGCAATAAAACAACACTATCTCGTTAGATGACGTTGTTTTTGGTAGTTTCACGACGCTACCTAGCTTAAACTAACATAACTCAACCTAACATAACCTTCGCATTTCTATCGTTAGAAAGCGTTTTACTCGCTACTTTACATTGCTTTCTACAACAATACGACGGTTTCAAGCGCTTTCACATTAGATATCGCAGTTCCCAACTTGTAAAGGTGAAAAACACTGCATCACACTAAGTGACATTGTGTAATGCGGTTTTAGCGCGGTTCATATCTTAACCTAACCTAACCTAACCTAACCCAACCTAACCTAACATAACCTAACCTAACCTAACCTAACCAAACCTAACCTAACGTAACCTAACCTAACCTAACCTAACCTAACCTAACCTAACGTAACCTAACGACGTTTGCAAGCGCTTTCACATTAGATATCGCAGTTCCCGACTTGTAATGGTGAAAAACACAGCATCTCACTAAGTGACATTGTTTAATGCGGTTTTAGCGTGGTTCATATCTTAACCTAACCTAACCTTACCTAACCCAACCTAACCTAACCTAACCTAACCAAACCTTACCTAACATCCCTAACCTAACCTAACCTAACCTAACCTAACCTAACCAAACCTAACCTAACCTAACCTAACGTAACCTAACCTAACCTAACCTAACCTAACGACGTTTGCAAGCGCTTTCACATTAGATATCGCAGTTCCCGACTTGTAATGGTGAAAAACACTGCATCTCATCAAGTGACATTGTTTAATGCGGTTTTACGACGGTTCATATCTTAACCTAACCTAACATTCGCACTTGTATTAAAAAACGCTCTATTACACTGTTTCGTTCACAATTACGATATTTGCTTGACCTCACAGTTTCTCACCAACTTATTACAGTACAGAACGCTGTATCTCGCTAAATGACATCGTTCTTTAAGGTTTCACGATACTTGCATGCGCTTTACCGAGAATGTCAAAACATAGCAGTTTCGCACTTGTAACGGTACAACACGCAGTATTTGGCTTGTTCATGCCGTTTTGTGTGCTTTCACAACATTTCACCTATCGCAGTTTAATACTCGCTATAAAACAACACTATCTCGTTAGATGACGTCGTTTTTGGTACTTTCACGACGCTACCTAGCTTAAACTAACCTAACCTAACCTTCGCACTTCTATCGTTAGAAAACGTTTTACTCTCCACTTTACAATGTTTTCTACAAGATTACAACGGTTCCATGCGCTTTCACATTAGATATCGTAGTTCCCGACTTGTAATGTTGAAAAACACTACATCTCACTAAGTGACATTGTTTAATGCGGTTTTACGACGGTTCATATCTTAACCTAACCTAACATTCGCACTTGTATCTAAAAACGCTCTATTACACTGTTTTGTTCACAATTACAATATTTGCATAACCTCACAGTTTTTCACCAACTCATTGCAGTACAGAACGTTGTATCTCGCTAAATGACATTGTTCTTTAAGGTTTCACGATGCTTGCATGCGCTCTAACGAGAATATCACAATATAGCAGTTTCGCACTTGTAACGGTAGAACACGCAGTATTTGGCTTGTTCATGCCGTTTTGTGTGCTTTCACAACATTTCACCTATCGCAGTTTAATACTCGCTATAAAACAACACTATCTCGTTAGATGACGTCGTTTTTGGTAGTTTCACGACGCTACCTAGCTTAAACTAACCTAACCTAACCTAACCTTCGCACTTCTATCGTTAGAAAACGTTTTACTCACCACTTTACAATGTTTTCTACAAGATTACGACGGTTTCATGCGCTTTCACATTAGATATCGCAGTTCCCAACTTGTAAAGGTGAAAAACACTGCATCTCACTAAGTGACATTGTTTATTGCGGTTTTAGCGCGGTTCATATCTTAACCTAACCTAACCTAACCTAACCTAACCTAACCCAACCTAACCTAACATAACCTAACCTAACCTAACCTAACCTAACCAAACCTAACCTAACGTAACCTAACCTAACCTAACCTAACCTAACCTAACCTAACCAAACCTAACCTAACCTAACCTAACGTAACCTAACCTAACCTAACCTAACGACGTTTGCAAGCGCTTTCACATTAGATATCGCAGTTCCCGACTTGTAATGGTGAAAAACACTGCATCTCATCAAGTGACATTGTTTATTGCGGTTTTACGACGGTTCATATCTTAACCTAACCTAACATTCGCACTTGTATTAAAAAACGCTCTATTACACTGTTTCGTTCACAATTAGGATATTTGCATAACCTCACAGTTTTTCACCAACTTATTGCAGTACAGAACGCTGTATCTCGCTAAATGACATCGTTCTTTAAGGTTTCACGATGCTTGCATGCGCTTTAACGAGAATATCACAACATAGCAGTTTCGCACTTGTAACGGTACAACACGCAGTATTTGGCTTGTTCATGCCGTTTTGTGTGCTTTCACAACATTTCACCTATCGCAGTTTCGTACTCGCAATAAAACAACACTATCTCGTTAGATGACGTTGTTTTTGGTAGTTTCACGACGCTACCTAGCTTAAACTAACATAACTCAACCTAACATAACCTTCGCACTTCTATCGTTAGAAAACGTTTTACTCGCTACTTTACATTGCTTTCTACAACAATACGACGGTTTCAAGCGCTTTCACATTAGATATCACAGTTCCCAACTTGTAAAGGCGAAAAACACTGCATCTCACTAAGTGACATTGTTTAATGCGGTTTTACGACGGTTCATACCTTAACCTAACGTAACCTAACCTAACCTAACCTAACCTTACCTAACCTAACCTAACCTAACCTAACCCAACCCAACCCAACCTAACCTAACCTAACCTAACCTAAACTAACCTAACCCAACCTAACCTAACCTAACCTAACCTAACCCAACCCAACCCAACCCAACCTAACCTAACCTAAGCTAACCTAACCAAACCTAACCTAACTTAACCTAACCTAACGTAACCTAACCTAACCTAACCTATTCTAACGTAACCTAACCTTTCCTGACCTAACCTAACCTAACGTAACCTAACCTAACCTAACCTAACATAACCTAACGTAACCTAACCTAACCTAACCTAACCTAGCCTAACCTAACCTAACCTAACCCAACCTAACCCAACCCAACCCAACCCAAACCAACAACACCCAACCAAACCTAACTAACCTAACCTAACCTTACCTAACCTAACCAAATTATCCTTACCTAACCTAACCTAACCTAACGTAACCTTACCTAACCTAACCTAACCTAACGTAACCTAACCTAACCTAACGTAACCTAACCTAACCTAACCCAACCTAACCTAACCTAACCTAACCCAACTCAACCCAACCTAACCTAATCTAACCTAGCCTAACCTAACCTAACCTAACAAAACCTAACCTAACCTAACCTAACCTAACCTAACGACGGTTGCAAGCGCTTTCACATTAGATATCGCAGTTCCCGACTTTTAATGGTGAAAAACACTGCATCTCACTAATTGACATTGTTTAATGCGGTTTTACGACGGTTCATATCTTAACCTAACCTAACATTCGCACTTGTATCTAAAACCGCTCTATTACACTGTTTTGTTCACAATTACCATATTTGCATAACCTCACAGTTTTTTACCAACTTATTGCAGTACAGAACGTTGTATCTCGCTAAATGACATTGTTCTTTAAGGTTTCACGATGCTTGCATGCGCTTTAACGAGAATATCACAATATAGCAGTTTCACACGTGTAACGGTAGAACACGCAGTATTTGGCTTGTTCATGCCGTTTTGTGTGCTTTCGCAACAATTCACCTATCGCAGTTTATTACTCGCTATAAAACAACACTATCTCGTTAGATGACGTCGTTTTTGGTAGTTTCACGACGCTACCTAGCTTAAACTAACCTAACCTAACCTAACCTTCGCACTTCTATCGTTAGAAAACGTTTTACTCACCACTTTACAATGTTTTCTACAAGATTACGACGGTTTCATGCGCTTTCACATTAGATATCGCAGTTCCCAACTTGTAAAGGTGAAAAACACTGCATCTCACTAAGTGACATTGTTTAATGTGGTTTTAGCGCGGTTCATATCTTAACCTAACCTAACCTAACCTAACCCAACCTAACCTAACATAACCTAACCTAACCTAACCTAACCAAACCTAACCTAACGTAACCTAACCTAACCTAACCTAACCTAACCTAACGACGTTTGCAAGCGCTTTCGCATTAGATATCGCAGTTCCCGACTTGTAATGGTGAAAAACACAGCATCTCACTAAGTGACATTGTTTAATGCGGTTTTTGCGCGGTTCATATCTTAACCTAACCTAACCTTACCTAACCCAACCTAACCTAACCTAACCTAACCAAACCTTACCTAACATCCCTAACCTAACCTAACCTAACCTAACCAAACCTAACCTAACCTAACCTAACGTAACCTAACCTAACCTAACCTAACGACGTTTGCAAGCGCTTTCACATTAGATATCGCAGTTCCTGACTTGTAATGGTGAAAAACACTGCATCTCACTAAGTGACATTGTTTAATGCGGTTTTACGACGGTTCATATCTTAACCTAACCTAACATTCGCACTTGTATTAAAAAACGCTCTATTACACTGTTTCGTTCACAATTAGGATATTTGCATAACCTCACAGTTTTTCACCAACTTATTGCAGTACAGAACGCTGTATCTCGCTAAATGACATCGTTCTTTAAGGTTTCACGATGCTTGCATGCGCTTTAACGAGAATATCACAACATAGCAGTTTCGCACTTGTAACGGTACAACACGCAGTATTTGGCTTGTTCATGCCGTTTTGTGTGCTTTCACAACATTTCACCTATCGCAGTTTTGTACTCGCAATAAAACAACACTATCTCGTTAGATGACGTTGTCTTTGGTAGTTTCACGACGCTACCTAGCTTAAACTAACATAACTCAACCTAACATAACCTTCGCACTTCTATCGTTAGAAAACGTTTTACTCGCTACTTTACATTGCTTTCTACAACAATACGACGGTTTCAAGCGCTTTCACATTAGATATCGCAGTTCCCAACTTGTAAAGGTGAAAAACACTGCATCTCACTAAGTGACGTTGTGTATTGCGGTTTTAGCGCGGTTCATATCTTAACCTAACCTAACCTAACCCAACCTAACCTAACATAACCTAACCTAACCTAACCTAACCAAACCTAACCTAACGTAACCTAACCTAACCTAACCTAACCTAACCTAACGACGTTTGCAAGCGCTTTCACATTAGATATCGCAGTTCCCGACTTGTAATGGTGAAAAACACAGCATCTCACTAAGTGACATTGTTTAATGCGGTTTTAGCGCGGTTCATATCTTAACCTAACCTAACCTTACCTAACCCAACCTAACCTAACCTAACCTAACCAAACCTTACCTAACATCCCTAACCTAACCTAACCTAACCTAACCTAACCAAACCTAACCTAACCTAACCTTACGTAACCTAACCTAACCTAACCTAACCTAACGACGTTTGCAAGCGCTTTCACATTAGATATCGCAGTTCCCGACTTGTAATGGTGAAAACACTGCATCTCATCAAGTGACATTGTTTATTGCGGTTTTACGACGGTTCATATCTTAACCTAACCTAACATTCGCACTTGTATTAAAAAACGCTCTATTACACTGTTTCGTTCACAATTACGATATTTGCTTGACCTCACAGTTTCTCACCAACTTATTACAGTACAGAACGCTGTATCTCGCTAAATGACATCGTTCTTTAAGGTTTCACGATACTTGCATGCGCTTTACCGAGAATGTCAAAACATAGCAGTTTCGCACTTGTAACGGTACAACACGCAGTATTTGGCTTGTTCATGCCGTTTTGTGTGCTTTCACAACATTTCACCTATCGCAGTTTAATACTCGCTATAAAACAACACTATCTCGTTAGATGACGTCGTTTTTGGTACTTTCACGACGCTACCTAGCTTAAACTAACCTAACCTAACCTTCGCACTTCTATCGTTAGAAAACGTTTTACTCACCACTTTACAATGTTTTCTACAAGATTACGACGGTTTCATGCGCTTTCACATTAGATATCGTAGTTCCCGACTTGTAATGTTGAAAAACACTACATCTCACTAAGTGACATTGTTTAATGTGGTTTTACGACGGTTCATATCTTAACCTAACCTAACATTCGCACTTGTATCTAAAAACGCTCTATTACACTGTTTTGTTCACAATTACAATATTTGCATAACCTCACAGTTTTTCACCAACTCATTGCAGTACAGAACGTTGTATCTCGCTAAATGACATTGTTCTTTAAGGTTTCACGATGCTTGCATGCGCTCTAACGAGAATATCACAATATAGCAGTTTCGCACTTGTAACGGTAGAACACGCAGTATTTGGCTTGTTCATGCCGTTTTGTGTGCTTTCACAACATTTCACCTATCGCAGTTTAATACTCGCTATAAAACAACACTATCTCGTTAGATGACGTCGTTTTTGGTAGTTTCACGACGCTACCTAGCTTAAACTAACCTAACCTAACCTAACCTTCGCACTTCTATCGTTAGAAAACGTTTTACTCACCACTTTACAATGTTTTCTACAAGATTACGACGGTTTCATGCGCTTTCACATTAGATATCGCAGTTCCCAACTTGTAAAGGTGAAAAACACTGCATCTCACTAAGTGACATTGTTTATTGCGGTTTTAGCGCGGTTCATATCTTAACCTAACCTAACCTAACCTAACCTAACCCAACCTAACCTAACATAACCTAACCTAACCTAACCTAACCAAACCTAACCTAACGTAACCTAACCTAACCTAACCTAACCAAACCTAACCTAACCTAACCTAACGTAACCTAACCTAACCTAACCTAACGACGTTTGCAAGCGCTTTCACATTAGATATCGCAGTTCCCGACTTGTAATGGTGAAAACACTGCATCTCATCAAGTGACATTGTTTATTGCGGTTTTACGACGGTTCATATCTTAACCTAACCTAACATTCGCACTTGTATTAAAAAACGCTCTATTACACTGTTTCGTTCACAATTACGATATTTGCTTGACCTCACAGTTTCTCACCAACTTATTACAGTACAGAACGCTGTATCTCGCTAAATGACATCGTTCTTTAAGGTTTCACGATACTTGCATGCGCTTTACCGAGAATGTCAAAACATAGCAGTTTCGCACTTGTAACGGTACAACACGCAGTATTTGGCTTGTTCATGCCGTTTTGTGTGCTTTCACAACATTTCACCTATCGCAGTTTAATACTCGCTATAAAACAACACTATCTCGTTAGATGACGTCGTTTTTGGTACTTTCACGACGCTACCTAGCTTAAACTAACCTAACCTAACCTTCGCACTTCTATCGTTAGAAAACGTTTTACTCACCACTTTACAATGTTTTCTACAAGATTACGACGGTTTCATGCGCTTTCACATTAGATATCGTAGTTCCCGACTTGTAATGTTGAAAAACACTACATCTCACTAAGTGACATTGTTTAATGCGGTTTTACGACGGTTCATATCTTAACCTAACCTAACATTCGCACTTGTATCTAAAAACGCTCTATTACACTGTTTTGTTCACAATTACAATATTTGCATAACCTCACAGTTTTTCACCAACTCATTGCAGTACAGAACGTTGTATCTCGCTAAATGACATTGTTCTTTAAGGTTTCACGATGCTTGCATGCGCTCTAACGAGAATATCACAATATAGCAGTTTCGCACTTGTAACGGTAGAACACGCAGTATTTGGCTTGTTCATGCCGTTTTGTGTGCTTTCACAACATTTCACCTATCGCAGTTTAATACTCGCTATAAAACAACACTATCTCGTTAGATGACGTCGTTTTTGGTAGTTTCACGACGCTACCTAGCTTAAACTAAC
The DNA here is from genome assembly GCF_043290135.1 of Rhipicephalus microplus. Lineage (NCBI taxonomy): Eukaryota > Metazoa > Arthropoda > Arachnida > Ixodida > Ixodidae > Rhipicephalus > Rhipicephalus microplus. The sequence goes on along the minus strand of NW_027464698.1, from coordinate 602,806 downwards.
ATAACCTAACCTAACCTTCGCACTTCTATCGTTAGAAAACGTTTTACTCACCACTTTACAATGTTTTCTACAAGATTACGACGGTTTCATGCGCTTTCACATTAGATATCGCAGTTCCCAACTTGTAAAGGTGAAAAACACTGCATCTCACTAAGTGACATTGTTTATTGCGGTTTTAGCGCGGTTCATATCTTAACCTAACCTAACCTAACCTAACCTAACCCAACCTAACCTAACATAACCTAACCTAACCTAACCTAACCAAACCCAACCTAACGTAACCTAACCTAACCTAACCTAACCTAACCTAACCAAACCTAACCTAACCTAACCTAACGTAACCTAACCTAACCTAACCTAACGACGTTTGCAAGCGTTTTCACATTAGATATCGCAGTTCCCGACTTGTAATGGTGAAAAACACTGCATCTCATCAAGTGACATTGTTTAATGCGGTTTTACGACGGTTCATATCTTAACCTAACCTAACATTCGCACTTGTATTAAAAAACGCTCTATTACACTGTTTCGTTCACAATTAGGATATTTGCATAACCTCGCAGTTTTTCACCAACTTATTGCAGTACAGAACGCTGTATCTCGCTAAATGACATCGTTCTTTAAGGTTTCACGATGCTTGCATGCGCTTTAACGAGAATATCACAACATAGCAGTTTCGCACTTGTAACGGTACAACACGCAGCATTTGGCTTGTTCATGCCGTTTTGTGTGCTTTCACAACATTTCACCTATCGCAGTTTCGTACTCGCAATAAAACAACACTATCTCGTTAGATGACGTTGTTTTTGGTAGTTTCACGACGCTACCTAGCTTAAACTAACATAACTCAACCTAACATAACCTTCGCATTTCTATCGTTAGAAAGCGTTTTACTCGCTACTTTACATTGCTTTCTACAACAATACGACGGTTTCAAGCGCTTTCACATTAGATATCGCAGTTCCCAACTTGTAAAGGTGAAAAACACTGCATCACACTAAGTGACATTGTGTAATGCGGTTTTAGCGCGGTTCATATCTTAACCTAACCTAACCTAACCTAACCCAACCTAACCTAACATAACCTAACCTAACCTAACCTAACCAAACCTAACCTAACGTAACCTAACCTAACCTAACCTAACCTAACCTAACCTAACCTAACGTAACCTAACGACGTTTGCAAGCGCTTTCACATTAGATATCGCAGTTCCCGACTTGTAATGGTGAAAAACACAGCATCTCACTAAGTGACATTGTTTAATGCGGTTTTAGCGCGGTTCATATCTTAACCTAACCTAACCTTACCTAACCCAACCTAACCTAACCTAACCTAACCAAACCTTACCTAACATCCCTAACCTAACCTAACCTAACCTAACCTAACCAAACCTAACCTAACCTAACCAAACCTAACCTAACCTAACCTAACGTAACCTAACCTAACCTAACCTAACGACGTTTGCAAGCGCTTTCACATTAGATATCGCAGTTCCCGACTTGTAATGGTGAAAACACTGCATCTCATCAAGTGACATTGTTTATTGCGGTTTTACGACGGTTCATATCTTAACCTAACCTAACATTCGCACTTGTATTAAAAAACGCTCTATTACACTGTTTCGTTCACAATTACGATATTTGCTTGACCTCACAGTTTCTCACCAACTTATTACAGTACAGAACGCTGTATCTCGCTAAATGACATCGTTCTTTAAGGTTTCACGATACTTGCATGCGCTTTACCGAGAATGTCAAAACATAGCAGTTTCGCACTTGTAACGGTACAACACGCAGTATTTGGCTTGTTCATGCCGTTTTGTGTGCTTTCACAACATTTCACCTATCGCAGTTTAATACTCGCTATAAAACAACACTATCTCGTTAGATGACGTCGTTTTTGGTACTTTCACGACGCTACCTAGCTTAAACTAACCTAACCTAACCTTCGCACTTCTATCGTTAGAAAACGTTTTACTCACCACTTTACAATGTTTTCTACAAGATTACGACGGTTTCATGCGCTTTCACATTAGATATCGTAGTTCCCGACTTGTAATGTTGAAAAACACTACATCTCACTAAGTGACATTGTTTAATGCGGTTTTACGACGGTTCATATCTTAACCTAACCTAACATTCGCACTTGTATCTAAAAACGCTCTATTACACTGTTTTGTTCACAATTACAATATTTGCATAACCTCACAGTTTTTCACCAACTCATTGCAGTACAGAACGTTGTATCTCGCTAAATGACATTGTTCTTTAAGGTTTCACGATGCTTGCATGCGCTCTAACGAGAATATCACAATATAGCAGTTTCGCACTTGTAACGGTAGAACACGCAGTATTTGGCTTGTTCATGCCGTTTTGTGTGCTTTCACAACATTTCACCTATCGCAGTTTAATACTCGCTATAAAACAACACTATCTCGTTAGATGACGTCGTTTTTGGTAGTTTCACGACGCTACCTAGCTTAAACTAACCTAACCTAACCTAACCTTCGCACTTCTATCGTTAGAAAACGTTTTACTCACCACTTTACAATGTTTTCTACAAGATTACGACGGTTTCATGCGCTTTCACATTAGATATCGCAGTTCCCAACTTGTAAAGGTGAAAAACACTGCATCTCACTAAGTGACATTGTTTATTGCGGTTTTAGCGCGGTTCATATCTTAACCTAACCTAACCTAACCTAACCTAACCCAACCTAACCTAACATAACCTAACCTAACCTAACCTAACCAAACCCAACCTAACGTAACCTAACCTAACCTAACCTAACCTAACCTAACCAAACCTAACCTAACCTAACCTAACGTAACCTAACCTAACCTAACCTAACGACGTTTGCAAGCGCTTTCACATTAGATATCGCAGTTCCCGACTTGTAATGGTGAAAAACACTGCATCTCATCAAGTGACATTGTTTAATGCGGTTTTACGACGGTTCATATCTTAACCTAACCTAACATTCGCACTTGTATTAAAAAACGCTCTATTACACTGTTTCGTTCACAATTAGGATATTTGCATAACCTCGCAGTTTTTCACCAACTTATTGCAGTACAGAACGCTGTATCTCGCTAAATGACATCGTTCTTTAAGGTTTCACGATGCTTGCATGCGCTTTAACGAGAATATCACAACATAGCAGTTTCGCACTTGTAACGGTACAACACGCAGCATTTGGCTTGTTCATGCCGTTTTGTGTGCTTTCACAACATTTCACCTATCGCAGTTTCGTACTCGCAATAAAACAACACTATCTCGTTAGATGACGTTGTTTTTGGTAGTTTCACGACGCTACCTAGCTTAAACTAACATAACTCAACCTAACATAACCTTCGCATTTCTATCGTTAGAAAGCGTTTTACTCGCTACTTTACATTGCTTTCTACAACAATACGACGGTTTCAAGCGCTTTCACATTAGATATCGCAGTTCCCAACTTGTAAAGGTGAAAAACACTGCATCACACTAAGTGACATTGTGTAATGCGGTTTTAGCGCGGTTCATATCTTAACCTAACCTAACCTAACCTAACCCAACCTAACCTAACATAACCTAACCTAACCTAACCTAACCAAACCTAACCTAACGTAACCTAACCTAACCTAACCTAACCTAACCTAACCTAACCTAACCTAACGTAACCTAACGACGTTTGCAAGCGCTTTCACATTAGATATCGCAGTTCCCGACTTGTAATGGTGAAAAACACAGCATCTCACTAAGTGACATTGTTTAATGCGGTTTTAGCGCGGTTCATATCTTAACCTAACCTAACCTTACCTAACCCAACCTAACCTAACCTAACCTAACCAAACCTTACCTAACATCCCTAACCTAACCTAACCTAACCTAACCTAACCTAACCAAACCTAACCTAACCTAACCTAACGTAACCTAACCTAACCTAACCTAACCTAACGACGTTTGCAAGCGCTTTCACATTAGATATCGCAGTTCCCGACTTGTAATGGTGAAAAACACTGCATCTCATCAAGTGACATTGTTTAATGCGGTTTTACGACGGTTCATATCTTAACCTAACCTAACATTCGCACTTGTATTAAAAAACGCTCTATTACACTGTTTCGTTCACAATTAGGATATTTGCATAACCTCGCAGTTTTTCACCAACTTATTGCAGTACAGAACGCTGTATCTCGCTAAATGACATCGTTCTTTAAGGTTTCACGATGCTTGCATGCGCTTTAACGAGAATATCACAACATAGCAGTTTCGCACTTGTAACGGTACAACACGCAGCATTTGGCTTGTTCATGCCGTTTTGTGTGCTTTCACAACATTTCACCTATCGCAGTTTCGTACTCGCAATAAAACAACACTATCTCGTTAGATGACGTTGTTTTTGGTAGTTTCACGACGCTACCTAGCTTAAACTAACATAACTCAACCTAACATAACCTTCGCATTTCTATCGTTAGAAAGCGTTTTACTCGCTACTTTACATTGCTTTCTACAACAATACGACGGTTTCAAGCGCTTTCACATTAGATATCGCAGTTCCCAACTTGTAAAGGTGAAAAACACTGCATCACACTAAGTGACATTGTGTAATGCGGTTTTAGCGCGGTTCATATCTTAACCTAACCTAACCTAACCTAACCCAACCTAACCTAACATAACCTAACCTAACCTAACCTAACCAAACCTAACCTAACGTAACCTAACCTAACCTAACCTAACCTAACCTAACCTAACCTAACCTAACGTAACCTAACGACGTTTGCAAGCGCTTTCACATTAGATATCGCAGTTCCCGAGTTGTAATGGTGAAAAACACAGCATCTCACTAAGTGACATTGTTTAATGCGGTTTTAGCGCGGTTCATATCTTAACCTAACCTAACCTTACCTAACCCAACCTAACCTAACCTAACCTAACCAAACCTTACCTAACATCCCTAACCTAACCTAACCTAACCTAACCTAACCTAACCAAACCTAACCTAACCTAACCAAACCTAACCTAACCTAACCTAACGTAACCTAACCTAACCTAACCTAACGACGTTTGCAAGCGCTTTCACATTAGATATCGCAGTTCCCGACTTGTAATGGTGAAAACACTGCATCTCATCAAGTGACATTGTTTATTGCGGTTTTACGACGGTTCATATCTTAACCTAACCTAACATTCGCACTTGTATTAAAAAACGCTCTATTACACTGTTTCGTTCACAATTACGATATTTGCTTGACCTCACAGTTTCTCACCAACTTATTACAGTACAGAACGCTGTATCTCGCTAAATGACATCGTTCTTTAAGGTTTCACGATACTTGCATGCGCTTTACCGAGAATGTCAAAACATAGCAGTTTCGCACTTGTAACGGTACAACACGCAGTATTTGGCTTGTTCATGCCGTTTTGTGTGCTTTCACAACATTTCACCTATCGCAGTTTAATACTCGCTATAAAACAACACTATCTCGTTAGATGACGTCGTTTTTGGTACTTTCACGACGCTACCTAGCTTAAACTAACCTAACCTAACCTTCGCACTTCTATCGTTAGAAAACGTTTTACTCACCACTTTACAATGTTTTCTACAAGATTACGACGGTTTCATGCGCTTTCACATTAGATATCGTAGTTCCCGACTTGTAATGTTGAAAAACACTACATCTCACTAAGTGACATTGTTTAATGCGGTTTTACGACGGTTCATATCTTAACCTAACCTAACATTCGCACTTGTATCTAAAAACGCTCTATTACACTGTTTTGTTCACAATTACAATATTTGCATAACCTCACAGTTTTTCACCAACTCATTGCAGTACAGAACGTTGTATCTCGCTAAATGACATTGTTCTTTAAGGTTTCACGATGCTTGCATGCGCTCTAACGAGAATATCACAATATAGCAGTTTCGCACTTGTAACGGTAGAACACGCAGTATTTGGCTTGTTCATGCCGTTTTGTGTGCTTTCACAACATTTCACCTATCGCAGTTTAATACTCGCTATAAAACAACACTATCTCGTTAGATGACGTCGTTTTTGGTAGTTTCACGACGCTACCTAGCTTAAACTAACCTAACCTAACCTAACCTTCGCACTTCTATCGTTAGAAAACGTTTTACTCACCACTTTACAATGTTTTCTACAAGATTACGACGGTTTCATGCGCTTTCACATTAGATATCGCAGTTCCCAACTTGTAAAGGTGAAAAACACTGCATCTCACTAAGTGACATTGTTTATTGCGGTTTTAGCGCGGTTCATATCTTAACCTAACCTAACCTAACCTAACCTAACCCAACCTAACCTAACATAACCTAACCTAACCTAACCTAACCAAACCCAACCTAACGTAACCTAACCTAACCTAACCTAACCTAACCTAACCAAACCTAACCTAACCTAACCTAACGTAACCTAACCTAACCTAACCTAACGACGTTTGCAAGCGCTTTCACATTAGATATCGCAGTTCCCGACTTGTAATGGTGAAAAACACTGCATCTCATCAAGTGACATTGTTTAATGCGGTTTTACGACGGTTCATATCTTAACCTAACCTAACATTCGCACTTGTATTAAAAAACGCTCTATTACACTGTTTCGTTCACAATTAGGATATTTGCATAACCTCGCAGTTTTTCACCAACTTATTGCAGTACAGAACGCTGTATCTCGCTAAATGACATCGTTCTTTAAGGTTTCACGATGCTTGCATGCGCTTTAACGAGAATATCACAACATAGCAGTTTCGCACTTGTAACGGTACAACACGCAGCATTTGGCTTGTTCATGCCGTTTTGTGTGCTTTCACAACATTTCACCTATCGCAGTTTCGTACTCGCAATAAAACAACACTATCTCGTTAGATGACGTTGTTTTTGGTAGTTTCACGACGCTACCTAGCTTAAACTAACATAACTCAACCTAACATAACCTTCGCATTTCTATCGTTAGAAAGCGTTTTACTCGCTACTTTACATTGCTTTCTACAACAATACGACGGTTTCAAGCGCTTTCACATTAGATATCGCAGTTCCCAACTTGTAAAGGTGAAAAACACTGCATCACACTAAGTGACATTGTGTAATGCGGTTTTAGCGCGGTTCATATCTTAACCTAACCTAACCTAACCTAACCCAACCTAACCTAACATAACCTAACCTAACCTAACCTAACCAAACCTAACCTAACGTAACCTAACCTAACCTAACCTAACCTAACCTAACCTAACCTAACCTAACCTAACGACGTTTGCAAGCGCTTTCACATTAGATATCGCAGTTCCCGACTTGTAATGGTGAAAAACACTGCATCTCATCAAGTGACATTGTTTAATGCGGTTTTACGACGGTTCATATCTTAACCTAACCTAACATTCGCACTTGTATTAAAAAACGCTCTATTACACTGTTTCGTTCACAATTACGATATTTGCTTGACCTCACAGTTTCTCACCAACTTATTACAGTACAGAACGCTGTATCTCGCTAAATGACATCGTTCTTTAAGGTTTCACGATACTTGCATGCGCTTTACCGAGAATGTCAAAACATAGCAGTTTCGCACTTGTAACGGTACAACACGCAGTATTTGGCTTGTTCATGCCGTTTTGTGTGCTTTCACAACATTTCACCTATCGCAGTTTAATACTCGCTATAAAACAACACTATCTCGTTAGATGACGTCGTTTTTGGTACTTTCACGACGCTACCTAGCTTAAACTAACCTAACCTAACCTTCGCACTTCTATCGTTAGAAAACGTTTTACTCTCCACTTTACAATGTTTTCTACAAGATTACAACGGTTCCATGCGCTTTCACATTAGATATCGTAGTTCCCGACTTGTAATGTTGAAAAACACTACATCTCACTAAGTGACATTGTTTAATGCGGTTTTACGACGGTTCATATCTTAACCTAACCTAACATTCGCACTTGTATCTAAAAACGCTCTATTACACTGTTTTGTTCACAATTACAATATTTGCATAACCTCACAGTTTTTCACCAACTCATTGCAGTACAGAACGTTGTATCTCGCTAAATGACATTGTTCTTTAAGGTTTCACGATGCTTGCATGCGCTCTAACGAGAATATCACAATATAGCAGTTTCGCACTTGTAACGGTAGAACACGCAGTATTTGGCTTGTTCATGCCGTTTTGTGTGCTTTCACAACATTTCACCTATCGCAGTTTAATACTCGCTATAAAACAACACTATCTCGTTAGATGACGTCGTTTTTGGTAGTTTCACGACGCTACCTAGCTTAAACTAACCTAACCTAACCTAACCTTCGCACTTCTATCGTTAGAAAACGTTTTACTCACCACTTTACAATGTTTTCTACAAGATTACGACGGTTTCATGCGCTTTCACATTAGATATCGCAGTTCCCAACTTGTAAAGGTGAAAAACACTGCATCTCACTAAGTGACATTGTTTATTGCGGTTTTAGCGCGGTTCATATCTTAACCTAACCTAACCTAACCTAACCTAACCTAACCCAACCTAACCTAACATAACCTAACCTAACCTAACCTAACCTAACCAAACCTAACCTAACGTAACCTAACCTAACCTAACCTAACCTAACCTAACCTAACCAAACCTAACCTAACCTAACCTAACGTAACCTAACCTAACCTAACCTAACGACGTTTGCAAGCGCTTTCACATTAGATATCGCAGTTCCCGACTTGTAATGGTGAAAAACACTGCATCTCATCAAGTGACATTGTTTATTGCGGTTTTACGACGGTTCATATCTTAACCTAACCTAACATTCGCACTTGTATTAAAAAACGCTCTATTACACTGTTTCGTTCACAATTAGGATATTTGCATAACCTCACAGTTTTTCACCAACTTATTGCAGTACAGAACGCTGTATCTCGCTAAATGACATCGTTCTTTAAGGTTTCACGATGCTTGCATGCGCTTTAACGAGAATATCACAACATAGCAGTTTCGCACTTGTAACGGTACAACACGCAGTATTTGGCTTGTTCATGCCGTTTTGTGTGCTTTCACAACATTTCACCTATCGCAGTTTCGTACTCGCAATAAAACAACACTATCTCGTTAGATGACGTTGTTTTTGGTAGTTTCACGACGCTACCTAGCTTAAACTAACATAACTCAACCTAACATAACCTTCGCACTTCTATCGTTAGAAAACGTTTTACTCGCTACTTTACATTGCTTTCTACAACAATACGACGGTTTCAAGCGCTTTCACATTAGATATCACAGTTCCCAACTTGTAAAGGCGAAAAACACTGCATCTCACTAAGTGACATTGTTTAATGCGGTTTTACGACGGTTCATACCTTAACCTAACGTAACCTAACCTAACCTAACCTAACCTTACCTAACCTAACCTAACCTAACCTAACCCAACCCAACCCAACCTAACCTAACCTAACCTAACCTAAACTAACCTAACCCAACCTAACCTAACCTAACCTAACCTAACCCAACCCAACCCAACCCAACCTAACCTAACCTAAGCTAACCTAACCAAACCTAACCTAACTTAACCTAACCTAACGTAACCTAACCTAACCTAACCTATTCTAACGTAACCTAACCTTTCCTGACCTAACCTAACCTAACGTAACCTAACCTAACCTAACCTAACATAACCTAACGTAACCTAACCTAACCTAACCTAACCTAGCCTAACCTAACCTAACCTAACCCAACCTAACCCAACCCAACCCAACCCAAACCAACAACACCCAACCAAACCTAACTAACCTAACCTAACCTTACCTAACCTAACCAAATTATCCTTACCTAACCTAACCTAACCTAACGTAACCTTACCTAACCTAACCTAACCTAACGTAACCTAACCTAACCTAACGTAACCTAACCTAACCTAACCCAACCTAACCTAACCTAACCTAACCCAACTCAACCCAACCTAACCTAATCTAACCTAACCTAACCTAACCTAACCTAACAAAACCTAACCTAACCTAACCTAACCTAACCTAACCTAACGACGGTTGCAAGCGCTTTCACATTAGATATCGCAGTTCCCGACTTTTAATGGTGAAAAACACTGCATCTCACTAATTGACATTGTTTAATGCGGTTTTACGACGGTTCATATCTTAACCTAACCTAACATTCGCACTTGTATCTAAAACCGCTCTATTACACTGTTTTGTTCACAATTACCATATTTGCATAACCTCACAGTTTTTTACCAACTTATTGCAGTACAGAACGTTGTATCTCGCTAAATGACATTGTTCTTTAAGGTTTCACGATGCTTGCATGCGCTTTAACGAGAATATCACAATATAGCAGTTTCACACGTGTAACGGTAGAACACGCAGTATTTGGCTTGTTCATGCCGTTTTGTGTGCTTTCGCAACAATTCACCTATCGCAGTTTATTACTCGCTATAAAACAACACTATCTCGTTAGATGACGTCGTTTTTGGTAGTTTCACGACGCTACCTAGCTTAAACTAACCTAACCTAACCTAACCTTCGCACTTCTATCGTTAGAAAACGTTTTACTCACCACTTTACAATGTTTTCTACAAGATTACGACGGTTTCATGCGCTTTCACATTAGATATCGCAGTTCCCAACTTGTAAAGGTGAAAAACACTGCATCTCACTAAGTGACATTGTTTAATGTGGTTTTAGCGCGGTTCATATCTTAACCTAACCTAACCTAACCTAACCCAACCTAACCTAACATAACCTAACCTAACCTAACCTAACCAAACCTAACCTAACGTAACCTAACCTAACCTAACCTAACCTAACCTAACCTAACGACGTTTGCAAGCGCTTTCGCATTAGATATCGCAGTTCCCGACTTGTAATGGTGAAAAACACAGCATCTCACTAAGTGACATTGTTTAATGCGGTTTTTGCGCGGTTCATATCTTAACCTAACCTAACCTTACCTAACCCAACCTAACCTAACCTAACCTAACCAAACCTTACCTAACATCCCTAACCTAACCTAACCTAACCTAACCAAACCTAACCTAACCTAACCTAACGTAACCTAACCTAACCTAACCTAACGACGTTTGCAAGCGCTTTCACATTAGATATCGCAGTTCCTGACTTGTAATGGTGAAAAACACTGCATCTCACTAAGTGACATTGTTTAATGCGGTTTTACGACGGTTCATATCTTAACCTAACCTAACATTCGCACTTGTATTAAAAAACGCTCTATTACACTGTTTCGTTCACAATTAGGATATTTGCATAACCTCACAGTTTTTCACCAACTTATTGCAGTACAGAACGCTGTATCTCGCTAAATGACATCGTTCTTTAAGGTTTCACGATGCTTGCATGCGCTTTAACGAGAATATCACAACATAGCAGTTTCGCACTTGTAACGGTACAACACGCAGTATTTGGCTTGTTCATGCCGTTTTGTGTGCTTTCACAACATTTCACCTATCGCAGTTTTGTACTCGCAATAAAACAACACTATCTCGTTAGATGACGTTGTCTTTGGTAGTTTCACGACGCTACCTAGCTTAAACTAACATAACTCAACCTAACATAACCTTCGCACTTCTATCGTTAGAAAACGTTTTACTCGCTACTTTACATTGCTTTCTACAACAATACGACGGTTTCAAGCGCTTTCACATTAGATATCGCAGTTCCCAACTTGTAAAGGTGAAAAACACTGCATCTCACTAAGTGACGTTGTGTATTGCGGTTTTAGCGCGGTTCATATCTTAACCTAACCTAACCTAACCCAACCTAACCTAACATAACCTAACCTAACCTAACCTAACCAAACCTAACCTAACGTAACCTAACCTAACCTAACCTAACCTAACCTAACGACGTTTGCAAGCGCTTTCACATTAGATATCGCAGTTCCCGACTTGTAATGGTGAAAAACACAGCATCTCACTAAGTGACATTGTTTAATGCGGTTTTAGCGCGGTTCATATCTTAACCTAACCTAACCTTACCTAACCCAACCTAACCTAACCTAACCTAACCAAACCTTACCTAACATCCCTAACCTAACCTAACCTAACCTAACCTAACCAAACCTAACCTAACCTAACCTTACGTAACCTAACCTAACCTAACCTAACCTAACGACGTTTGCAAGCGCTTTCACATTAGATATCGCAGTTCCCGACTTGTAATGGTGAAAACACTGCATCTCATCAAGTGACATTGTTTATTGCGGTTTTACGACGGTTCATATCTTAACCTAACCTAACATTCGCACTTGTATTAAAAAACGCTCTATTACACTGTTTCGTTCACAATTACGATATTTGCTTGACCTCACAGTTTCTCACCAACTTATTACAGTACAGAACGCTGTATCTCGCTAAATGACATCGTTCTTTAAGGTTTCACGATACTTGCATGCGCTTTACCGAGAATGTCAAAACATAGCAGTTTCGCACTTGTAACGGTACAACACGCAGTATTTGGCTTGTTCATGCCGTTTTGTGTGCTTTCACAACATTTCACCTATCGCAGTTTAATACTCGCTATAAAACAACACTATCTCGTTAGATGACGTCGTTTTTGGTACTTTCACGACGCTACCTAGCTTAAACTAACCTAACCTAACCTTCGCACTTCTATCGTTAGAAAACGTTTTACTCACCACTTTACAATGTTTTCTACAAGATTACTACGGTTTCATGCGCTTTCACATTAGATATCGTAGTTCCCGACTTGTAATGTTGAAAAACACTACATCTCACTAAGTGACATTGTTTAATGTGGTTTTACGACGGTTCATATCTTAACCTAACCTAACATTCGCACTTGTATCTAAAAACGCTCTATTACACTGTTTTGTTCACAATTACAATATTTGCATAACCTCACAGTTTTTCACCAACTCATTGCAGTACAGAACGTTGTATCTCGCTAAATGACATTGTTCTTTAAGGTTTCACGATGCTTGCATGCGCTCTAACGAGAATATCACAATATAGCAGTTTCGCACTTGTAACGGTAGAACACGCAGTATTTGGCTTGTTCATGCCGTTTTGTGTGCTTTCACAACATTTCACCTATCGCAGTTTAATACTCGCTATAAAACAACACTATCTCGTTAGATGACGTCGTTTTTGGTAGTTTCACGACGCTACCTAGCTTAAACTAACCTAACCTAACCTAACCTTCGCACTTCTATCGTTAGAAAACGTTTTACTCACCACTTTACAATGTTTTCTACAAGATTACGACGGTTTCATGCGCTTTCACATTAGATATCGCAGTTCCCAACTTGTAAAGGTGAAAAACACTGCATCTCACTAAGTGACATTGTTTATTGCGGTTTTAGCGCGGTTCATATCTTAACCTAACCTAACCTAACCTAACCTAACCCAACCTAACCTAACATAACCTAACCTAACCTAACCTAACCAAACCTAACCTAACGTAACCTAACCTAACCTAACCTAACCTAACCTAACCAAACCTAACCTAACCTAACCTAACGTAACCTAACCTAACCTAACCTAACGACGTTTGCAAGCGCTTTCACATTAGATATCGCAGTTCCCGACTTGTAATGGTGAAAACACTGCATCTCATCAAGTGACATTGTTTATTGCGGTTTTACGACGGTTCATATCTTAACCTAACCTAAGATTCGCACTTGTATTAAAAAACGCTCTATTACACTGTTTCGTTCACAATTACGATATTTGCTTGACCTCACAGTTTCTCACCAACTTATTACAGTACAGAACGCTGTATCTCGCTAAATGACATCGTTCTTTATGGTTTCACGATACTTGCATGCGCTTTACCGAGAATGTCAAAACATAGCAGTTTCGCACTTGTAACGGTACAACACGCAGTATTTGGCTTGTTCATGCCGTTTTGTGTGCTTTCACAACATTTCACCTATCGCAGTTTAATACTCGCTATAAAACAACACTATCTCGTTAGATGACGTCGTTTTTGGTACTTTCACGACGCTACCTAGCTTAAACTAACCTAACCTAACCTTCGCACTTCTATCGTTAGAAAACGTTTTACTCACCACTTTACAATGTTTTCTACAAGATTACGACGGTTTCATGCGCTTTCACATTAGATATCGTAGTTCCCGACTTGTAATGTTGAAAAACACTACATCTCACTAAGTGACATTGTTTAATGCGGTTTTACGACGGTTCATATCTTAACCTAACCTAACATTCGCACTTGTATCTAAAAACGCTCTATTACACTGTTTTGTTCACAATTACAATATTTGCATAACCTCACAGTTTTTCACCAACTCATTGCAGTACAGAACGTTGTATCTCGCTAAATGACATTGTTCTTTAAGGTTTCACGATGCTTGCATGCGCTCTAACGAGAATATCACAATATAGCAGTTTCGCACTTGTAACGGTAGAACACGCAGTATTTGGCTTGTTCATGCCGTTTTGTGTGCTTTCACAACATTTCACCTATCGCAGTTTAATACTCGCTATAAAACAACACTATCTCGTTAGATGACGTCGTTTTTGGTAGTTTCACGACGCTACCTAGCTTAAACTAACATAACCTAACCTAACCTTCGCACTTCTATCGTTAGAAAACGTTTTACTCACCACTTTACAATGTTTTCTACAAGATTACGACGGTTTCATGCGCTTTCACATTAGATATCGCAGTTCCCAACTTGTAAAGGTGAAAAACACTGCATCTCACTAAGTGACATTGTTTATTGCGGTTTTAGCGCGGTTCATATCTTAACCTAACCTAACCTAACCTAACCTAACCCAACCTAACCTAACATAACCTAACCTAACCTAACCTAACCAAACCCAACCTAACGTAACCTAACCTAACCTAACCTAACCTAACCAAACCTAACCTAACCTAACCTAACGTAACCTAACCTAACCTAACCTAACGACGTTTGCAAGCGTTTTCACATTAGATATCGCAGTTCCCGACTTGTAATGGTGAAAAACACTGCATCTCATCAAGTGACATTGTTTAATGCGGTTTTACGACGGTTCATATCTTAACCTAACCTAACATTCGCACTTGTATTAAAAAACGCTCTATTACACTGTTTCGTTCACAATTAGGATATTTGCATAACCTCGCAGTTTTTCACCAACTTATTGCAGTACAGAACGCTGTATCTCGCTAAATGACATCGTTCTTTAAGGTTTCACGATGCTTGCATGCGCTTTAACGAGAATATCACAACATAGCAGTTTCGCACTTGTAACGGTACAACACGCAGCATTTGGCTTGTTCATGCCGTTTTGTGTGCTTTCACAACATTTCACCTATCGCAGTTTCGTACTCGCAATAAAACAACACTATCTCGTTAGATGACGTTGTTTTTGGTAGTTTCACGACGCTACCTAGCTTAAACTAACATAACTCAACCTAACATAACCTTCGCATTTCTATCGTTAGAAAGCGTTTTACTCGCTACTTTACATTGCTTTCTACAACAATACGACGGTTTCAAGCGCTTTCACATTAGATATCGCAGTTCCCAACTTGTAAAGGTGAAAAACACTGCATCACACTAAGTGACATTGTGTAATGCGGTTTTAGCGCGGTTCATATCTTAACCTAACCTAACCTAACCTAACCCAACCTAACCTAACATAACCTAACCTAACCTAACCTAACCAAACCTAACCTAACGTAACCTAACCTAACCTAACCTAACCTAACCTAACCTAACCTAACGTAACCTAACGACGTTTGCAAGCGCTTTCACATTAGATATCGCAGTTCCCGACTTGTAATGGTGAAAAACACAGCATCTCACTAAGTGACATTGTTTAATGCGGTTTTAGCGCGGTTCATATCTTAACCTAACCTAACCTTACCTAACCCAACCTAACCTAACCTAACCTAACCAAACCTTACCTAACATCCCTAACCTAACCTAACCTAACCTAACCTAACCAAACCTAACCTAACCTAACCAAACCTAACCTAACCTAACCTAACGTAACCTAACCTAACCTAACCTAACGACGTTTGCAAGCGCTTTCACATTAGATATCGCAGTTCCCGACTTGTAATGGTGAAAACACTGCATCTCATCAAGTGACATTGTTTATTGCGGTTTTACGACGGTTCATATCTTAACCTAACCTAACATTCGCACTTGTATTAAAAAACGCTCTATTACACTGTTTCGTTCACAATTACGATATTTGCTTGACCTCACAGTTTCTCACCAACTTATTACAGTACAGAACGCTGTATCTCGCTAAATGACATCGTTCTTTAAGGTTTCACGATACTTGCATGCGCTTTACCGAGAATGTCAAAACATAGCAGTTTCGCACTTGTAACGGTACAACACGCAGTATTTGGCTTGTTCATGCCGTTTTGTGTGCTTTCACAACATTTCACCTATCGCAGTTTAATACTCGCTATAAAACAACACTATCTCGTTAGATGACGTCGTTTTTGGTACTTTCACGACGCTACCTAGCTTAAACTAACCTAACCTAACCTTCGCACTTCTATCGTTAGAAAACGTTTTACTCACCACTTTACAATGTTTTCTACAAGATTACGACGGTTTCATGCGCTTTCACATTAGATATCGTAGTTCCCGACTTGTAATGTTGAAAAACACTACATCTCACTAAGTGACATTGTTTAATGCGGTTTTACGACGGTTCATATCTTAACCTAACCTAACATTCGCACTTGTATCTAAAAACGCTCTATTACACTGTTTTGTTCACAATTACAATATTTGCATAACCTCACAGTTTTTCACCAACTCATTGCAGTACAGAACGTTGTATCTCGCTAAATGACATTGTTCTTTAAGGTTTCACGATGCTTGCATGCGCTCTAACGAGAATATCACAATATAGCAGTTTCGCACTTGTAACGGTAGAACACGCAGTATTTGGCTTGTTCATGCCGTTTTGTGTGCTTTCACAACATTTCACCTATCGCAGTTTAATACTCGCTATAAAACAACACTATCTCGTTAGATGACGTCGTTTTTGGTAGTTTCACGACGCTACCTAGCTTAAACTAACCTAACCTAACCTAACCTTCGCACTTCTATCGTTAGAAAACGTTTTACTCACCACTTTACAATGTTTTCTACAAGATTACGACGGTTTCATGCGCTTTCACATTAGATATCGCAGTACCCAACTTGTAAAGGTGAAAAACACTGCATCTCACTAAGTGACATTGTTTATTGCGGTTTTAGCGCGGTTCATATCTTAACCTAACCTAACCTAACCTAACCTAACCCAACCTAACCTAACATAACCTAACCTAACCTAACCTAACCAAACCCAACCTAACGTAACCTAACCTAACCTAACCTAACCTAACCTAACCTAACCAAACCTAACCTAACCTAACCTAACGTAACCTAACCTAACCTAACCTAACGACGTTTGCAAGCGCTTTCACATTAGATATCGCAGTTCCCGACTTGTAATGGTGAAAAACACTGCATCTCATCAAGTGACATTGTTTAATGCGGTTTTACGACGGTTCATATCTTAACCTAACCTAACATTCGCACTTGTATTAAAAAACGCTCTATTACACTGTTTCGTTCACAATTAGGATATTTGCATAACCTCGCAGTTTTTCACCAACTTATTGCAGTACAGAACGCTGTATCTCGCTAAATGACATCGTTCTTTAAGGTTTCACGATGCTTGCATGCGCTTTAACGAGAATATCACAACATAGCAGTTTCGCACTTGTAACGGTACAACACGCAGCATTTGGCTTGTTCATGCCGTTTTGTGTGCTTTCACAACATTTCACCTATCGCAGTTTCGTACTCGCAATAAAACAACACTATCTCGTTAGATGACGTTGTTTTTGGTAGTTTCACGACGCTACCTAGCTTAAACTAACATAACTCAACCTAACATAACCTTCGCATTTCTATCGTTAGAAAGCGTTTTACTCGCTACTTTACATTGCTTTCTACAACAATACGACGGTTTCAAGCGCTTTCACATTAGATATCGCAGTTCCCAACTTGTAAAGGTGAAAAACACTGCATCACACTAAGTGACATTGTGTAATGCGGTTTTAGCGCGGTTCATATCTTAACCTAACCTAACCTAACCTAACCCAACCTAACCTAACATAACCTAACCTAACCTAACCTAACCAAACCTAACCTAACGTAACCTAACCTAACCTAACCTAACCTAACCTAACCTAACCTAACCTAACGTAACCTAACGACGTTTGCAAGCGCTTTCACATTAGATATCGCAGTTCCCGACTTGTAATGGTGAAAAACACAGCATCTCACTAAGTGACATTGTTTAATGCGGTTTTAGCGCGGTTCATATCTTAACCTAACCTAACCTTACCTAACCCAACCTAACCTAACCTAACCTAACCAAACCTTACCTAACATCCCTAACCTAACCTAACCTAACCTAACCTAACCTAACCAAACCTAACCTAACCTAACCTAACGTAACCTAACCTAACCTAACCTAACCTAACGACGTTTGCAAGCGCTTTCACATTAGATATCGCAGTTCCCGACTTGTAATGGTGAAAAACACTGCATCTCATCAAGTGACATTGTTTAATGCGGTTTTACGACGGTTCATATCTTAACCTAACCTAACATTCGCACTTGTATTAAAAAACGCTCTATTACACTGTTTCGTTCACAATTACGATATTTGCTTGACCTCACAGTTTCTCACCAACTTATTACAGTACAGAACGCTGTATCTCGCTAAATGACATCGTTCTTTAAGGTTTCACGATACTTGCATGCGCTTTACCGAGAATGTCAAAACATAGCAGTTTCGCACTTGTAACGGTACAACACGCAGTATTTGGCTTGTTCATGCCGTTTTGTGTGCTTTCACAACATTTCACCTATCGCAGTTTAATACTCGCTATAAAACAACACTATCTCGTTAGATGACGTCGTTTTTGGTACTTTCACGACGCTACCTAGCTTAAACTAACCTAACCTAACCTTCGCACTTCTATCGTTAGAAAACGTTTTACTCTCCACTTTACAATGTTTTCTACAAGATTACAACGGTTCCATGCGCTTTCACATTAGATATCGTAGTTCCCGACTTGTAATGTTGAAAAACACTACATCTCACTAAGTGACATTGTTTAATGCGGTTTTACGACGGTTCATATCTTAACCTAACCTAACATTCGCACTTGTATCTAAAAACGCTCTATTACACTGTTTTGTTCACAATTACAATATTTGCATAACCTCACAGTTTTTCACCAACTCATTGCAGTACAGAACGTTGTATCTCGCTAAATGACATTGTTCTTTAAGGTTTCACGATGCTTGCATGCGCTCTAACGAGAATATCACAATATAGCAGTTTCGCACTTGTAACGGTAGAACACGCAGTATTTGGCTTGTTCATGCCGTTTTGTGTGCTTTCACAACATTTCACCTATCGCAGTTTAATACTCGCTATAAAACAACACTATCTCGTTAGATGACGTCGTTTTTGGTAGTTTCACGACGCTACCTAGCTTAAACTAACCTAACCTAACCTAACCTTCGCACTTCTATCGTTAGAAAACGTTTTACTCACCACTTTACAATGTTTTCTACAAGATTACGACGGTTTCATGCGCTTTCACATTAGATATCGCAGTTCCCAACTTGTAAAGGTGAAAAACACTGCATCTCACTAAGTGACATTGTTTATTGCGGTTTTAGCGCGGTTCATATCTTAACCTAACCTAACCTAACCTAACCTAACCTAACCCAACCTAACCTAACATAACCTAACCTAACCTAACCTAACCAAACCTAACCTAACGTAACCTAACCTAACCTAACCTAACCTAACCTAACCTAACCAAACCTAACCTAACCTAACGTAACCTAACCTAACCTAACCTAACGACGTTTGCAAGCGCTTTCACATTAGATATCGCAGTTCCCGACTTGTAATGGTGAAAAACACTGCATCTCATCAAGTGACATTGTTTAATGCGGTTTTACGACGGTTCATATCTTAACCTAACCTAACATTCGCACTTGTATTAAAAAACGCTCTATTACACTGTTTCGTTCACAATTAGGATATTTGCATAACCTCACAGTTTTTCACCAACTTATTGCAGTACAGAACGCTGTATCTCGCTAAATGACATCGTTCTTTAAGGTTTCACGATGCTTGCATGCGCTTTAACGAGAATATCACAACATAGCAGTTTCGCACTTGTAACGGTACAACACGCAGTATTTGGCTTGTTCATGCCGTTTTGTGTGCTTTCACAACATTTCACCTATTGCAGTTACGTACATGCAATGAAACAACGCTATCTCGTTAGTTGACGTCCTTTTTGGTGGTCTCACGACGCTACATAGCTTAAACTAACATAACTCAAGCTAACCTTCGCACTTCTATCGTTAGAAAACGTTTTACTCGCAACTTTACAATGTTTTCTACAAGATTACGACGGTTTCATGCGCTTTCACATTAGATATCGTAGTTCCCGACTTGTAATGTTGAAAAACACTACATCTCACTAAGTGACATTGTTTAATGCGGTTTTACGACGGTTGATATCTCAACCTAACCTAACATTCGCACTTGTATCTAAATACGCTCAATTACACTGTTTCGTTCACAATTACAATATTTGCTTGACCTCACAGTTTCTCACCAACTTATTACAGTACAGAACGCTGTATCTCGCTAAATGACATCGTTCTTTAAGGTTTCACGATGCTTGCATGCGCTTTAACGAGAATATCAAAACATAGCAGTTTCGCACTTGTAACGGTACAACACGCAGTATTTGGCTTGTTCATGCCGTTTTGTGTGCTTTCACAACATTTCACCTATTGCAGTTACGTACATGCAATAAAACAACGCTATCTCGTTAGTTGACGTCCTTTTTGGTGGTCTCACGACGCTACATAGCTTAAACTAACATAACTCAAGCTAACCTTCGCACTTCTATCGTTAGAAAACGTTTTACTCGCAACTTTACAATGTTTTCTACAAGATTACGACGGTTTCATGCGCTTTCACATTAGATATCGTAGTTCCCGACTTGTAATGTTGAAAAACACTACATATCACTAAGTGACATTGTTTAATGCGGTTTTACGACGGTTCATATCTTAACCTAACCTAACATTCGCACTTGTATCTAAAAACGCTCTATTACACTGTTTTGTTCACAATTACAATATTTGCATAACCTCACAGTTTTTCACCAACTTATTGCAGTACAGAACGTTGTATCTCGCTAAATGACATTGTTCTTTAAGGTTTCACGATGCTTGCATGCGCTTTAACGAGAATATCACAATATAGCAGTTTCACACTTGTAACGGTAGAACACGCAGTATTTGGCTTGTTCATGCCGTTTTGTGTGCTTTCACAACATTTCACCTATCGCAGTTTATTACTCGCTATAAAATAACACTATCTCGTTAGATGACGTCGTTTTTGGTAGTTTCACGACGCTACCTAGCTTAAACTAACCTAACCTAACCTAACCTTCGCACTTCTATCGTTAGAAAACGTTTTACTCACCACTTTACAATGTTTTCTACAAGATTACGACGGTTTCATGCGCTTTCACATTAGATATCGCAGTTCCCAACTTGTAAAGGTGAAAAGCACTGCATCTCACTAAGTGACATTGTTTAATGTGGTTTTAGCGCGGTTCATATCTTAACCTAACCTAACCTAACCTAACCCAACCTAACCTAACATAACCTAACCTAACCTAACCTTACCAAACCTAACCTAACGTAACCTAACCTAACCTAACCTAACCTAACCTAACGACGTTTGCAAGCGCTTTCGCATTAGATATCGCAGTTCCCGACTTGTAATGGTGAAAAACACAGCATCTCACTAAGTGACATTGTTTAATGCGGTTTTAGCGCGGTTCATATCTTAACCTAACCTAACCTTACCTAACCCAACCTAACCTAAACTAACCTAACCAAACCTTACCTAACATCCCTAACCTAACCTAACCTAACCTAACCTAACCTAACCAAACCTAACCTAACCTAACCTAACGTAACCTAACCTAACCTAACCTAACCTAACCTAACCTAACGACGTTTGCAAGCGCTTTCACATTAGATATCGCAGTTCCCGACTTGTAATGGTGAAAAACACTGCATCTCACTAAGTGACATTGTTTAATGCGGTTTTACGACGGTTCATATCTTAACCTAACCTAACATTCGCACTTGTATTAAAAAACGCTCTATTACACTGTTTCGTTCACAATTAGGATATTTGCATAACCTCACAGTTTTTCACCAACTTATTGCAGTACAGAACGCTGTATCTCGCTAAATGACATCGTTCTTTAAAGTTTCACGATGCTTGCATGCGCTTTAACGAGAATATCACAACATAGCAGTTTCGCACTTGTAACGGTACAACACGCAGTATTTGGCTTGTTCATGCCGTTTTGTGTTCTTTCACAACATTTCACCTATCGCAGTTTCGTACTCGCAATAAAACAACACTATCTCGTTAGATGACGTTGTTTTTGGTAGTTTCACGACGCTACCTAGCTTAAACTAACATAACTCAACCTAACATAACCTTCGCACTTCTATCGTTAGAAAACGTTTTACTCGCTACTTTACATTGCTTTCTACAACAATACGACGGTTTCAAGCGCTTTCACATTAGATATCGCAGTTCCCAACTTGTAAAGGTGGAAAACACTGCATCTCACTAAGTGACATTGTGTAATGCGGTTTTAGCGCGGTTCATATCTTAACCTAACCTAACCTAACCTAACCTAACCCAACCTAACCTAACATAACCTAACCTAACCTAACCTAACCAAACCTAACCTAACGTAACCTAACCTAACCTAACCTAACCTAACCTAACCTAACGACGTTTGCAAGCGCTTTCACATTAGATATCGCAGTTCCCGACTTGTAATGGTGAAAAACACAGCATCTCACTAAGTGACATTGTTTAATGCGGTTTTAGCGCGGTTCATATCTTAACCTAACCTAACCTTACCTAACCCAACCTAACCTAACCTAACCTAACCAAACCTTACCTAACATCCCTAACCTAACCTAACCTAACCTAACCAAACCTAACCTAACCTAACCTAACGTAACCTAACCTAACCTAACCTAACCTAACGACGTTTGCAAGCGCTTTCACATTAGATATCGCAGTTCGCGACTTGTAATGGTGAAAAACACTGCATCTCATCAAGTGACATTGTTTAATGCGGTTTTACGACGGTTCATATCTTAACCTAACCTAACATTCGCACTTGTATTAAAAAACGCTCTATTACACTGTTTCGTTCACAATTACGATATTTGCTTGCCCTCACAGTTTCTCACCAACTTATTACAGTACAGAACGCTGTATCTCGCTAAATGACATCGTTCTTTAAGGTTTCACGATACTTGCATGCGCTTTACCGAGAATGTCAAAACATAGCAGTTTCGCACTTGTAACGGTACAACACGCAGTATTTGGCTTGTTCATGCCGTTTTGTGTGCTTTCACAACATTTCACCTATCGCAGTTTAATACTCGC
Source organism: Rhipicephalus microplus (assembly GCF_043290135.1). Taxonomy (NCBI): domain Eukaryota; kingdom Metazoa; phylum Arthropoda; class Arachnida; order Ixodida; family Ixodidae; genus Rhipicephalus; species Rhipicephalus microplus. The sequence goes on along the minus strand of NW_027464698.1, from coordinate 579,258 downwards.
TATAAAACAACACTATCTCGTTAGATGACGTCGTTTTTGGTACTTTCACGACGCTACCTAGCTTAAACTAACCTAACCTAACCTTCGCACTTCTATCGTTAGAAAACGTTTTACTCACCACTTTACAATGTTTTCTACAAGATTACGACGGTTTCATGCGCTTTCACATTAGATATCGTAGTTCCCGACTTGTAATGTTGAAAAACACTACATCTCACTAAGTGACATTGTTTAATGCGGTTTTACGACGGTTCATATCTTAACCTAACCTAACATTCGCACTTGTATCTAAAAACGCTCTATTACACTGTTTTGTTCACAATTACAATATTTGCATAACCTCACAGTTTTTCACCAACTCATTGCAGTACAGAACGTTGTATCTCGCTAAATGACATTGTTCTTTAAGGTTTCACGATGCTTGCATGCGCTCTAACGAGAATATCACAATATAGCAGTTTCGCACTTGTAACGGTAGAACACGCAGTATTTGGCTTGTTCATGCCGTTTTGTGTGCTTTCACAACATTTCACCTATCGCAGTTTAATACTCGCTATAAAACAACACTATCTCGTTAGATGACGTCGTTTTTGGTAGTTTCACGACGCTACCTAGCTTAAACTAACCTAACCTAACCTAACCTTCGCACTTCTATCGTTAGAAAACGTTTTACTCACCACTTTACAATGTTTTCTACAAGATTACGACGGTTTCATGCGCTTTCACATTAGATATCGCAGTTCCCAACTTGTAAAGGTGAAAAACACTGCATCTCACTAAGTGACATTGTTTATTGCGGTTTTGGCGCGGTTCATATCTTAACCTAACCTAACCTAACCTAACCTAACCCAACCTAACCTAACATAACCTAACCTAACCTAACCTAACCAAACCCAACCTAACGTAACCTAACCTAACCTAACCTAACCTAACCTAACCTAACCAAACCTAACCTAACCTAACCTAACGTAACCTAACCTAACCTAACCTAACGACGTTTGCAAGCGCTTTCACATTAGATATCGCAGTTCCCGACTTGTAATGGTGAAAAACACTGCATCTCATCAAGTGACATTGTTTAATGCGGTTTTACGACGGTTCATATCTTAACCTAACCTAACATTCGCACTTGTATTAAAAAACGCTCTATTACACTGTTTCGTTCACAATTAGGATATTTGCATAACCTCACAGTTTTTCACCAACTTATTGCAGTACAGAACGCTGTATCTCGCTAAATGACATCGTTCTTTAAGGTTTCACGATGCTTGCATGCGCTTTAACGAGAATATCACAACATAGCAGTTTCGCACTTGTAACGGTACAACACGCAGTATTTGGCTTGTTCATGCCGTTTTGTGTGCTTTCACAACATTTCACCTATCGCAGTTTCGTACTCGCAATAAAACAACACTATCTCGGTAGATGACGTTGTTTTTGGTAGTTTCACGACGCTACCTAGCTTAAACTAACATAACTCAACCTAACATAACCTTCGCATTTCTATCGTTAGAAAACGTTTTACTCGCTACTTTACATTGCTTTCTACAACAATACGACGGTTTCAAGCGCTTTCACATTAGATATCGCAGTTCCCAACTTGTAAAGGTGAAAAACACTGCATCTCACTAAGTGACATTGTGTAATGCGGTTTTAGCGCGGTTCATATCTTAACCTAACCTAACCTAACCTAACCTAACCCAACCTAACCTAACATAACCTAACCTAACCTAACCTAACCTAACCAAACCTAACCTAACGTAACCTAACCTAACCTAACCTAACCTAACCTAACCTAACGTAACCTAACGACGTTTGCAAGCGCTTTCACATTAGATATCGCAGTTCCCGACTTGTAATGGTGAAAAACACAGCATCTCACTAAGTGACATTGTTTAATGCGGTTTTAGCGCGGTTCATATCTTAACCTAACCTAACCTTACCTAACCCAACCTAACCTAACCTAACCTAACCAAACCTTACCTAACATCCCTAACCTAACCTAACCTAACCTAACCTAACCTAACCAAACCTAACCTAACCTAACCTAACGTAACCTAACCTAACCTAACCTAACCTAACGACGTTTGCAAGCGCTTTCACATTAGATATCGCAGTTCCCGACTTGTAATGGTGAAAAACACTGCATCTCATCAAGTGACATTGTTTAATGCGGTTTTACGACGGTTCATATCTTAACCTAACCTAACATTCGCACTTGTATTAAAAAACGCTCTATTACACTGTTTCGTTCACAATTACGATATTTGCTTGACCTCACAGTTTCTCACCAACTTATTACAGTACAGAACGCTGTATCTCGCTAAATGACATCGTTCTTTAAGGTTTCACGATACTTGCATGCGCTTTACCGAGAATGTCAAAACATAGCAGTTTCGCACTTGTAACGGTACAACACGCAGTATTTGGCTTGTTCATGCCGTTTTGTGTGCTTTCACAACATTTCACCTATCGCAGTTTAATACTCGCTATAAAACAACACTATCTCGTTAGATGACGTCGTTTTTGGTACTTTCACGACGCTACATAGCTTAAACTAACCTAACCTAACCTTCGCACTTCTATCGTTAGAAAACGTTTTACTCACCACTTTACAATGTTTTCTACAAGATTACAACGGTTTCATGCGCTTTCACATTAGATATCGTAGTTCCCGACTTGTAATGTTTAAAAACACTACATCTCACTAAGTGAAATTGTTTAATGCGGTTTTACGACGGTTCATATCTTAACCTAACCTAACATTCGCACTTGTATCTAAAAACGCTCTATTACACTGTTTTGTTCACAATTACAATATTTGCATAACCTCACAGTTTTTCACCAACTCATTGCAGTACAGAACGTTGTATCTCGCTAAATGACATTGTTCTTTAAGGTTTCACGATGCTTGCATGCGCTCTAACGAGAATATCACAATATAGCAGTTTCGCACTTGTAACGGTAGAACACGCAGTATTTGGCTTGTTCATGCCGTTTTGTGTGCTTTCACAACATTTCACCTATCGCAGTTTATTACTCGCTATAAAATAACACTATCTCGTTAGATGACGTCGTTTTTGGTAGTTTCACGACGCTACCTAGCTTAAACTAACCTAACCTAACCTAACCTTCGCACTTCTATCGTTAGAAAACGTTTTACTCACCACTTTACAATGTTTTCTACAAGATTACGACGGTTTCATGCGCTTTCACATTAGATATCGCAGTTCCCAACTTGTAAAGGTGAAAAGCACTGCATCTCACTAAGTGACATTGTTTAATGTGGTTTTAGCGCGGTTCATATCTTAACCTAACCTAACCTAACCTAACCCAACCTAACCTAACATAACCTAACCTAACCTAACCTTACCAAACCTAACCTAACGTAACCTAACCTAACCTAACCTAACCTAACCTAACGACGTTTGCAAGCGCTTTCGCATTAGATATCGCAGTTCCCGACTTGTAATGGTGAAAAACACAGCATCTCACTAAGTGACATTGTTTAATGCGGTTTTAGCGCGGTTCATATCTTAACCTAACCTAACCTTACCTAACCCAACCTAACCTAAACTAACCTAACCAAACCTTACCTAACATCCCTAACCTAACCTAACCTAACCTAACCTAACCTAACCAAACCTAACCTAACCTAACCTAACGTAACCTAACCTAACCTAACCTAACCTAACCTAACCTAACGACGTTTGCAAGCGCTTTCACATTAGATATCGCAGTTCCCGACTTGTAATGGTGAAAAACACTGCATCTCACTAAGTGACATTGTTTAATGCGGTTTTACGACGGTTCATATCTTAACCTAACCTAACATTCGCACTTGTATTAAAAAACGCTCTATTACACTGTTTCGTTCACAATTAGGATATTTGCATAACCTCACAGTTTTTCACCAACTTATTGCAGTACAGAACGCTGTATCTCGCTAAATGACATCGTTCTTTAAAGTTTCACGATGCTTGCATGCGCTTTAACGAGAATATCACAACATAGCAGTTTCGCACTTGTAACGGTACAACACGCAGTATTTGGCTTGTTCATGCCGTTTTGTGTGCTTTCACAACATTTCACCTATCGCAGTTTCGTACTCGCAATAAAACAACACTATCTCGTTAGATGACGTTGTTTTTGGTAGTTTCACGACGCTACCTAGCTTAAACTAACATAACTCAACCTAACATAACCTTCGCACTTCTATCGTTAGAAAACGTTTTACTCGCTACTTTACATTGCTTTCTACAACAATACGACGGTTTCAAGCGCTTTCACATTAGATATCGCAGTTCCCAACTTGTAAAGGTGGAAAACACTGCATCTCACTAAGTGACATTGTGTAATGCGGTTTTAGCGCGGTTCATATCTTAACCTAACCTAACCTAACCTAACCTAACCCAACCTAACCTAACCTAACCTAACCTAACCTAACCAAACCTAACCTAACCTAACCTAACGTAACCTAACCTAACCTAACCTAACCTAACCTAACCTAACGACGTTTGCAAGCGCTTTCACATTAGATATCGCAGTTCCCGACTTGTAATGGTGAAAAACACTGCATCTCACTAAGTGACATTGTTTAATGCGGTTTTACGACGGTTCATATCTTAACCTAACCTAACATTCGCACTTGTATTAAAAAACGCTCTATTACACTGTTTCGTTCACAATTAGGATATTTGCATAACCTCACAGTTTTTCACCAACTTATTGCAGTACAGAACGCTGTATCTCGCTAAATGACATCGTTCTTTAAAGTTTCACGATGCTTGCATGCGCTTTAACGAGAATATCACAACATAGCAGTTTCGCACTTGTAACGGTACAACACGCAGTATTTGGCTTGTTCATGCCGTTTTGTGTGCTTTCACAACATTTCACCTATCGCAGTTTCGTACTCGCAATAAAACAACACTATCTCGTTAGATGACGTTGTTTTTGGTAGTTTCACGACGCTACCTAGCTTAAACTAACATAACTCAACCTAACATAACCTTCGCACTTCTATCGTTAGAAAACGTTTTACTCGCTACTTTACATTGCTTTCTACAACAATACGACGGTTTCAAGCGCTTTCACATTAGATATCGCAGTTCCCAACTTGTAAAGGTGGAAAACACTGCATCTCACTAAGTGACATTGTGTAATGCGGTTTTAGCGCGGTTCATATCTTAACCTAACCTAACCTAACCTAACCTAACCCAACCTAACCTAACATAACCTAACCTAACCTAACCTAACCAAACCTAACCTAACGTAACCTAACCTAACCTAACCTAACCTAACCTAACGACGTTTGCAAGCGCTTTCACATTAGATATCGCAGTTCCCGACTTGTAATGGTGAAAAACACAGCATCTCACTAAGTGACATTGTTTAATGCGGTTTTAGCGCGGTTCATATCTTAACCTAACCTAACCTTACCTAACCCAACCTAACCTAACCTAACCTAACCAAACCTTACCTAACATCCCTAACCTAACCTAACCTAACCTAACCAAACCTAACCTAACCTAACCTAACGTAACCTAACCTAACCTAACCTAACCTAACGACGTTTGCAAGCGCTTTCACATTAGATATCGCAGTTCGCGACTTGTAATGGTGAAAAACACTGCATCTCATCAAGTGACATTGTTTAATGCGGTTTTACGACGGTTCATATCTTAACCTAACCTAACATTCGCACTTGTATTAAAAAACGCTCTATTACACTGTTTCGTTCACAATTACGATATTTGCTTGCCCTCACAGTTTCTCACCAACTTATTACAGTACAGAACGCTGTATCTCGCTAAATGACATCGTTCTTTAAGGTTTCACGATACTTGCATGCGCTTTACCGAGAATGTCAAAACATAGCAGTTTCGCACTTGTAACGGTACAACACGCAGTATTTGGCTTGTTCATGCCGTTTTGTGTGCTTTCACAACATTTCACCTATCGCAGTTTAATACTCGCTATAAAACAACACTATCTCGTTAGATGACGTCGTTTTTGGTACTTTCACGACGCTACCTAGCTTAAACTAACCTAACCTAACCTTCGCACTTCTATCGTTAGAAAACGTTTTACTCACCACTTTACAATGTTTTCTACAAGATTACGACGGTTTCATGCGCTTTCACATTAGATATCGTAGTTCCCGACTTGTAATGTTGAAAAACACTACATCTCACTAAGTGACATTGTTTAATGCGGTTTTACGACGGTTCATATCTTAACCTAACCTAACATTCGCACTTGTATCTAAAAACGCTCTATTACACTGTTTTGTTCACAATTACAATATTTGCATAACCTCACAGTTTTTCACCAACTCATTGCAGTACAGAACGTTGTATCTCGCTAAATGACATTGTTCTTTAAGGTTTCACGATGCTTGCATGCGCTCTAACGAGAATATCACAATATAGCAGTTTCGCACTTGTAACGGTAGAACACGCAGTATTTGGCTTGTTCATGCCGTTTTGTGTGCTTTCACAACATTTCACCTATCGCAGTTTAATACTCGCTATAAAACAACACTATCTCGTTAGATGACGTCGTTTTTGGTAGTTTCACGACGCTACCTAGCTTAAACTAACCTAACCTAACCTAACCTTCGCACTTCTATTGTTAGAAAACGTTTTACTCACCACTTTACAATGTTTTCTACAAGATTACGACGGTTTCATGCGCTTTCACATTAGATATCGCAGTTCCCAACTTGTAAAGGTGAAAAACACTGCATCTCACTAAGTGACATTGTTTATTGCGGTTTTAGCGCGGTTCATATCTTAACCTAACCTAACCTAACCTAACCTAACCCAACCTAACCTAACATAACCTAACCTAACCTAACCTAACCAAACCCAACCTAACGTAACCTAACCTAACCTAACCTAACCTAACCTAACCTAACCAAACCTAACCTAACCTAACCTAACGTAACCTAACCTAACCTAACCTAACGACGTTTGCAAGCGCTTTCACATTAGATATCGCAGTTCCCGACTTGTAATGGTGAAAAACACTGCATCTCATCAAGTGACATTGTTTAATGCGGTTTTACGACGGTTCATATCTTAACCTAACCTAACATTCGCACTTGTATTAAAAACGCTCTATTACACTGTTTCGTTCACAATTAGGATATTTGCATAACCTCACAGTTTTTCACCAACTTATTGCAGTACAGAACGCTGTATCTCGCTAAATGACATCGTTCTTTAAGGTTTCACGATGCTTGCATGCGCTTTAACGAGAATATCACAACATAGCAGTTTCGCACTTGTAACGGTACAACACGCAGTATTTGGCTTGTTCATGCCGTTTTGTGTGCTTTCACAACATTTCACCTATCGCAGTTTCGTACTCGCAATAAAACAACACTATCTCGGTAGATGACGTTGTTTTTGGTAGTTTCACGACGCTACCTAGCTTAAACTAACATAACTCAACCTAACATAACCTTCGCATTTCTATCGTTAGAAAACGTTTTACTCGCTACTTTACATTGCTTTCTACAACAATACGACGGTTTCAAGCGCTTTCACATTAGATATCGCAGTTCCCAACTTGTAAAGGTGAAAAACACTGCATCTCACTAAGTGACATTGTGTAATGCGGTTTTAGCGCGGTTCATATCTTAACCTAACCTAACCTTACCTAACCCAACCTAACCTAACCTAACCTAACCAAACCTTACCTAACATCCCTAACCTAACCTAACCTAACCTAACCTAACCTAACCAAACCTAACCTAACCTAACCTAACGTAACCTAACCTAACCTAACCTAACCTAACGACGTTTGCAAGCGCTTTCACATTAGATATCGCAGTTCCCGACTTGTAATGGTGAAAAACACTGCATCTCATCAAGTGACATTGTTTAATGCGGTTTTACGACGGTTCATATCTTAACCTAACCTAACATTTGCACTTGTATTAAAAAACGCTCTATTACACTGTTTCGTTCACAATTACGATATTTGCTTGACCTCACAGTTTCTCACCAACTTATTACAGTACAGAACGCTGTATCTCGCTAAATGACATCGTTCTTTAAGGTTTCACGATACTTGCATGCGCTTTACCGAGAATGTCAAAACATAGCAGTTTCGCACTTGTAACGGTACAACACGCAGTATTTGGCTTGTTCATGCCGTTTTGTGTGCTTTCACAACATTTCACCTATCGCAGTTTAATACTCGCTATAAAACAACACTATCTCGTTAGATGACGTCGTTTTTGGTACTTTCACGACGCTACCTAGCTTAAACTAACCTAACCTAACCTTCGCACTTCTATCGTTAGAAAACGTTTTACTCACCACTTTACGTTTTCTACAAGATTACAACGGTTTCATGCGCTTTCACATTAGATATCGTAGTTCCCGACTTGTAATGTTGAAAAACACTACATCTCACTAAGTGAAATTGTTTAATGCGGTTTTACGACGGTTCATATCTTAACCTAACCTAACATTCGCACTTGTATCTAAAAACGCTCTATTACACTGTTTTGTTCACAATTACAATATTTGCATAACCTCACAGTTTTTCACCAACTCATTGCAGTACAGAACGTTGTATCTCGCTAAATGACATTGTTCTTTAAGGTTTCACGATGCTTGCATGCGCTCTAACGAGAATATCACAATATAGCAGTTTCGCACTTGTAACGGTAGAACACGCAGTATTTGGCTTGTTCATGCCGTTTTGTGTGCTTTCACAACATTTCACCTATCGCAGTTTAATACTCGCTATAAAACAACACTATCTCGTTAGATGACGTCGTTTTTGGTAGTTTCACGACGCTACCTAGCTTAAACTAACCTAACCTAACCTAACCTTCGCACTTCTATCGTTAGAAAACGTTTTACTCACCACTTTACAATGTTTTCTACAAGATTACGACGGTTTCATGCGCTTTCACATTAGATATCGCAGTTCCCAACTTGTAAAGGTGAAAAACACTGCATCTCACTAAGTGACATTGTTTATTGCGGTTTTAGCGCGGTTCATATCTTAACCTAACCTAACCTAACCTAACCTAACCCAACCTAACCTAACATAACCTAACCTAACCTAACCTAACCAAACCTAACCTAACGTAACCTAACCTAACCTAACCTAACCTAACCTAACCTAACCAAACCTAACCTAACCTAACCTAACGTAACCTAACCTAACCTAACCTAACGACGTTTGCAAGCGCTTTCACATTAGATATCGCAGTTCCCGACTTGTAATGGTGAAAAACACTGCATCTCATCAAGTGACATTGTTTATTGCGGTTTTACGACGGTTCATATCTTAACCTAACCTAACATTCGCACTTGTATTAAAAAACGCTCTATTACACTGTTTCGTTCACAATTAGGATATTTGCATAACCTCACAGTTTTTCACCAACTTATTGCAGTACAGAACGCTGTATCTCGCTAAATGACATCGTTCTTTAAGGTTTCACGATGCTTGCATGCGCTTTAACGAGAATATCACAACATAGCAGTTTCGCACTTGTAACGGTACAACACGCAGTATTTGGCTTGTTCATGCCGTTTTGTGTGCTTTCACAACATTTCACCTATTGCAGTTACGTACATGCAATAAAACAACGCTATCTCGTTAGTTGACGTCCTTTTTGGTGGTCTCACGACGCTACATAGCTTAAACTAACATAACTCAAGCTAACCTTCGCACTTCTATCGTTAGAAAACGTTTTACTCGCAACTTTACAATGTTTTCTACAAGATTACGACGGTTTCATGCGCTTTCACATTAGATATCGTAGTTCCCGACTTGTAATGTTGAAAAACACTACATCTCACTAAGTGACATTGTTTAATGCGGTTTTACGACGGTTGATATCTCAACCTAACCTAACATTCGCACTTGTATCTAAATACGCTCAATTACACTGTTTCGTTCACAATTACAATATTTGCTTGACCTCACAGTTTCTCACCAACTTATTACAGTACAGAACGCTGTATCTCGCTAAATGACATCGTTCTTTAAGGTTTCACGATGCTTGCATGCGCTTTAACGAGAATATCAAAACATAGCAGTTTCGCACTTGTAACGGTACAACACGCAGTATTTGGCTTGTTCATGCCGTTTTGTGTGCTTTCACAACATTTCACCTATTGCAGTTACGTACATGCAATAAAACAACGCTATCTCGTTAGTTGACGTCCTTTTTGGTGGTCTCACGACGCTACATAGCTTAAACTAACATAACTCAAGCTAACCTTCGCACTTCTATCGTTAGAAAACGTTTTACTCACCACTTTACAATGTTTTCTACAAGATTACGACGGTTTCATGCGCTTTCACATTAGATATCGTAGTTCCCGACTTGTAATGTTGAAAAACACTACATCTCACTAAGTGACATTGTTTAATGCGGTTTTACGACGGTTCATATCTTAACCTAACCTAACATTCGCACTTGTATCTAAAAACGCTCTATTACACTGTTTTGTTCACAATTACAATATTTGCATAACCTCACAGTTTTTCACCAACTTATTGCAGTACAGAACGTTGTATCTCGCTAAATGACATTGTTCTTTAAGGTTTCACGATGCTTGCATGCGCTTTAACGAGAATATCACAATATAGCAGTTTCACACTTGTAACGGTAGAACACGCAGTATTTGGCTTGTTCATGCCGTTTTGTGTGCTTTCACAACATTTCACCTATCGCAGTTTATTACTCGCTATAAAATAACACTATCTCGTTAGATGACGTCGTTTTTGGTAGTTTCACGACGCTACCTAGCTTAAACTAACCTAACCTAACCTAACCTTCGCACTTCTATCGTTAGAAAACGTTTTACTCACCACTTTACAATGTTTTCTACAAGATTACGACGGTTTCATGCGCTTTCACATTAGATATCGCAGTTCCCAACTTGTAAAGGTGAAAAGCACTGCATCTCACTAAGTGACATTGTTTAATGTGGTTTTAGCGCGGTTCATATCTTAACCTAACCTAACCTAACCTAACCCAACCTAACCTAACATAACCTAACCTAACCTAACCTTACCAAACCTAACCTAACGTAACCTAACCTAACCTAACGACGTTTGCAAGCGCTTTCGCATTAGATATCGCAGTTCCCGACTTGTAATGGTGAAAAACACAGCATCTCACTAAGTGACATTGTTTAATGCGGTTTTAGCGCGGTTCATATCTTAACCTAACCTAACCTTACCTAACCCAACCTAACCTAAACTAACCTAACCAAACCTTACCTAACATCCCTAACCTAACCTAACCAAACCTAACCTAACCTAACCAAACCTAACCTAACCTAACCTAACGTAACCTAACCTAACCTAACCTAACCTAACCTAACGACGTTTGCAAGCGCTTTCACATTAGATATCGCAGTTCCCGACTTGTAATGGTGAAAAACACTGCATCTCACTAAGGACATTGTTTAATGCGGTTTTACGACGGTTCATATCTTAACCTAACCTAACATTCGCACTTGTATTAAAAAACGCTCTATTACACTGTTTCGTTCACAATTAGGATATTTGCATAACCTCACAGTTTTTCACCAACTTATTGCAGTACAGAACGCTGTATCTCGCTAAATGACATCGTTCTTTAAGGTTTCACGATGCTTGCATGCGCTTTAACGAGAATATCACAACATAGCAGTTTCGCACTTGTAACGGTACAACACGCAGTATTTGGCTTGTTCATGCCGTTTTGTGTGCTTTCACAACATTTCACCTATCGCAGTTTCGTACTCGCAATAAAACAACACTATCTCGTTAGATGACGTTGTTTTTGGTAGTTTCACGACGCTACCTAGCTTAAACTAACATAACTCAACCTAACATAACCTTCGCACTTCTATCGTTAGAAAACGTTTTACTCGCTACTTTACATTGCTTTCTACAACAATACGACGGTTTCAAGCGCTTTCACATTAGATATCGCAGTTCCCAACTTGTAAAGGTGGAAAACACTGCATCTCACTAAGTGACATTGTGTAATGCGGTTTTAGCGCGGTTCATATCTTAACCTAACCTAACCTAACCTAACCTAACCCAACCTAACCTAACATAACCTAACCTAACCTAACCTAACCAAACCTAACCTAACGTAACCTAACCTAACCTAACCTAACGACGTTTGCAAGCGCTTTCACATTAGATATCGCAGTTCCCGACTTGTAATGGTGAAAAACACAGCATCTCACTAAGTGACATTGTTTAATGCGGTTTTAGCGCGGTTCATATCTTAACCTAACCTAACCTTACCTAACCCAACCTAACCTAACCTAACCTAACCAAACCTTACCTAACATCCCTAACCTAACCTAACCTAACCTAACCAAACCTAACCTAACCTAACCTAACGTAACCTAACCTAACCTAACCTAACCTAACCTAACGACGTTTGCAAGCGCTTTCACATTAGATATCGCAGTTCGCGACTTGTAATGGTGAAAAACACTGCATCTCATCAAGTGACATTGTTTAATGCGGTTTTACGACGGTTCATATCTTAACCTAACCTAACATTCGCACTTGTATTAAAAAACGCTCTATTACACTGTTTCGTTCACAATTACGATATTTGCTTGCCCTCACAGTTTCTCACCAACTTATTACAGTACAGAACGCTGTATCTCGCTAAATGACATCGTTCTTTAAGGTTTCACGATACTTGCATGCGCTTTACCGAGAATGTCAAAACATAGCAGTTTCGCACTTGTAACGGTACAACACGCAGTATTTGGCTTGTTCATGCCGTTTTGTGTGCTTTCACAACATTTCACCTATCGCAGTTTAATACTCGCTATAAAACAACACTATCTCGTTAGATGACGTCGTTTTTGGTACTTTCACGACGCTACCTAGCTTAAACTAACCTAACCTAACCTTCGCACTTCTATCGTTAGAAAACGTTTTACTCACCACTTTACAATGTTTTCTACAAGATTACGACGGTTTCATGCGCTTTCACATTAGATATCGTAGTTCCCGACTTGTAATGTTGAAAAACACTACATCTCACTAAGTGACATTGTTTAATGCGGTTTTACGACGGTTCATATCTTAACCTAACCTAACATTCGCACTTGTATCTAAAAACGCTCTATTACACTGTTTTGTTCACAATTACAATATTTGCATAACCTCACAGTTTTTCACCAACTCATTGCAGTACAGAACGTTGTATCTCGCTAAATGACATTGTTCTTTAAGGTTTCACGATGCTTGCATGCGCTCTAACGAGAATATCACAATATAGCAGTTTCGCACTTGTAACGGTAGAACACGCAGTATTTGGCTTGTTCATGCCGTTTTGTGTGCTTTCACAACATTTCACCTATCGCAGTTTAATACTCGCTATAAAACAACACTATCTCGTTAGATGACGTCGTTTTTGGTAGTTTCACGACGCTACCTAGCTTAAACTAACCTAACCTAACCTAACCTTCGCACTTCTATCGTTAGAAAACGTTTTACTCACCACTTTACAATGTTTTCTACAAGATTACGACGGTTTCATGCGCTTTCACATTAGATATCGCAGTTCCCAACTTGTAAAGGTGAAAAACACTGCATCTCACTAAGTGACATTGTTTATTGCGGTTTTAGCGCGGTTCATATCTTAACCTAACCTAACCTAACCTAACCTAACCCAACCTAACCTAACATAACCTAACCTAACCTAACCTAACCAAACCCAACCTAACGTAACCTAACCTAACCTAACCTAACCTAACCTAACCAAACCTAACCTAACCTAACCTAACGTAACCTAACCTAACCTAACCTAACGACGTTTGCAAGCGCTTTCACATTAGATATCGCAGTTCCCGACTTGTAATGGTGAAAAACACTGCATCTCATCAAGTGACATTGTTTATTGCGGTTTTACGACGGTTCATATCTTAACCTAACCTAACATTCGCACTTGTATTAAAAAACGCTCTATTACACTGTTTCGTTCACAATTAGGATATTTGCATAACCTCACAGTTTTTCACCAACTTATTGCAGTACAGAACGCTGTATCTCGCTAAATGACATCGTTCTTTAAGGTTTCACGATGCTTGCATGCGCTTTAACGAGAATATCACAACATAGCAGTTTCGCACTTGTAACGGTACAACACGCAGTATTTGGCTTGTTCATGCCGTTTTGTGTGCCTTCACAACATTTCACCTATCGCAGTTTCGTACTCGCAATAAAACAACACTATCTCGTTAGATGACGTTGTTTTTGGTAGTTTCACGACGCTACCTAGCTTAAACTAACATAACTCAACCTAACATAACCTTCGCACTTCTATCGTTAGAAAACGTTTTACTCGCTACTTTACATTGCTTTCTACAACAATACGACGGTTTCAAGCGCTTTCACATTAGATATCGCAGTTCCCAACTTGTAAAGGTGAAAAACACTGCATCTCACTAAGTGACATTGTGTAATGCGGTTTTAGCGCGGTTCATATCTTAACCTAACCTAACCTAACCCAACCTAACCTAACATAACCTAACCTAACCTAACCTAACCAAACCTAACCTAACGTAACCTAACCTAACCTAACCTAACCTATCCTAACCTAACCTAACGACGTTTGCAAGCGCTTTCACATTAGATATCGCAGTTCCCGACTTGTAATGGTGAAAAACACAGCATCTCACTAAGTGACATTGTTTAATGCGGTTTTAGCGCGGTTCATATCTTAACCTAACCTAACCTTACCTAACCCAACCTAACCTAACCTAACCTAACCAAACCTTACCTAACATCCCTAACCTAACCTAACCTAACCTAACCTAACCAAACCTAACCTAACCTAACCTAACGTAACCTAACCTAACCTAACCTAACGACGTTTGCAAGCGCTTTCACATTAGATATCGCAGTTCCCGACTTGTAATGGTGAAAAACACTGCATCTCATCAAGTGACATTGTTTAATGCGGTTTTACGACGGTTCATATCTTAACCTAACCTAACATTCGCACTTGTATTAAAAAACGCTCTATTACACTGTTTTGTTCACAATTACAATATTTGCATAACCTCACAGTTTTTCACCAACTCATTGCAGTACAGAACGTTGTATCTCGCTAAATGACATTGTTCTTTAAGGTTTCACGATGCTTGCATGCGCTCTAACGAGAATATCACAATATAGCAGTTTCGCACTTGTAACGGTAGAACACGCAGTATTTGGCTTGTTCATGCCGTTTTGTGTGCTTTCACAACATTTCACCTATCGCAGTTTAATACTCGCTATAAAACAACACTATCTCGTTAGATGACGTCGTTTTTGGTAGTTTCACGACGCTACCTAGCTTAAACTAACCTAACCTAACCTAACCTTCGCACTTCTATCGTTAGAAAACGTTTTACTCACCACTTTACAATGTTTTCTACAAGATTACGACGGTTTCATGCGCTTTCACATTAGATATCGCAGTTCCCAACTTGTAAAGTGAAAAATACTGCATCTCACTAAGTGACATTGTTTATTGCGGTTTTAGCGCGGTTCATATCTTAACCTAACCTAACCTAACCTAACCTAACCTAACCCAACCTAACCTAACATAACCTAACCTAACCTAACCTAACCAAACCTAACCTAACGTAACGTAACCTAACCTAACCTAACCTAACCTAACCAAACCTAACCTAACCTAACCTAACGTAACCTAACCTAACCTAACCTAACGACGTTTGCAAGCGCTTTCACATTAGATATCGCAGTTCCCGACTTGTAATGGTGAAAAACACTGCATCTCATCAAGTGACATTGTTTAATGCGGTTTTACGACGGTTCATATCTTAACCTAACCTAACATTCGCACTTGTATTAAAAAACGCTCTATTACACTGTTTCGTTCACAATTAGGATATTTGCATAACCTCACAGTTTTTCACCAACTTATTGCAGTACAGAACGCTGTATCTCGCTAAATGACATCGTTCTTTAAGGTTTCACGATGCTTGCATGCGCTTTAACGAGAATATCACAACATAGCAGTTTCGCACTTGTAACGGTACAACACGCAGTATTTGGCTTGTTCATGCCGTTTTGTGTGCTTTCACAACATTTCACCTATTGCAGTTACGTACATGCAATAAAACAACGCTATCTCGTTAGTTGACGTCCTTTTTGGTGGTCTCACGACGCTACATAGCTTAAACTAACATAACTCAAGCTAACCTTCGCACTTCTATCGTTAGAAAACGTTTTACTCGCAACTTTACAATGTTTTCTACAAGATTACGACGGTTTCATGCGCTTTCACATTAGATATCGTAGTTCCCGACTTGTAATGTTCAAAAACACTACATCTCACTAAGTGACATTGTTTAATGCGGTTTTACGACGGTTGATATCTCAACCTAACCTAACATTCGCACTTGTATCTAAATACGCTCAATTACACTGTTTCGTTCACAATTACAATATTTGCTTGACCTCACAGTTTCTCACCAACTTATTACAGTACAGAACGCTGTATCTCGCTAAATGACATCGTTCTTTAAGGTTTCACGATGCTTGCATGCGCTTTAACGAGAATATCAAAACATAGCAGTTTCGCACTTGTAACGGTACAACACGCAGTATTTGGCTTGTTCATGCCATTTTGTGTGCTTTCACAACATTTCACCTATTGCAGTTACGTACATGCAATAAAACAACGCTATCTCGTTAGTTGACGTCCTTTTTGGTGGTCTCACGACGCTACATAGCTTAAACTAACATAACTCAAGCTAACCTTCGCACTTCTATCGTTAGAAAACGTTTTACTCACCACTTTACAATGTTTTCTACAAGATTACGACGGTTTCATGCGCTTTCACATTAGATATCGTAGTTCCCGACTTGTAATGTTGAAAAACACTACATCTCACTAAGTGACATTGTTTAATGCGGTTTTACGACGGTTCATATCTTAACCTAACCTAACATTCGCACTTGTATCTAAAAACGCTCTATTACACTGTTTTGTTCACAATTACAATATTTGCATAACCTCACAGTTTTTCACCAACTTATTGCAGTACAGAACGTTGTATCTCGCTAAATGACATTGTTCTTTAAGGTTTCACGATGCTTGCATGCGCTTTAACGAGAATATCACAATATAGCAGTTTCACACTTGTAACGGTAGAACACGCAGTATTTGGCTTGTTCATGCCGTTTTGTGTGCTTTCACAACATTTCACCTATCGCAGTTTATTACTCGCTATAAAATAACACTATCTCGTTAGATGACGTCGTTTTTGGTAGTTTCACGACGCTACCTAGCTTAAACTAACCTAACCTAACCTAACCTTCGCACTTCTATCGTTAGAAAACGTTTTACTCACCACTTTACAATGTTTTCTACAAGATTACGACGGTTTCATGCGCTTTCACATTAGATATCGCAGTTCCCAACTTGTAAAGGTGAAAAGCACTGCATCTCACTAAGTGACATTGTTTAATGTGGTTTTAGCGCGGTTCATATCTTAACCTAACCTAACCTAACCTAACCCAACCTAACCTAACATAACCTAACCTAACCTAACCTTACCAAACCTAACCTAACGTAACCTAACCTAACCTAACGACGTTTGCAAGCGCTTTCGCATTAGATATCGCAGTTCCCGACTTGTAATGGTGAAAAACACAGCATCTCACTAAGTGACATTGTTTAATGCGGTTTTAGCGCGGTTCATATCTTAACCTAACCTAACCTTACCTAACCCAACCTAACCTAAACTAACCTAACCAAACCTTACCTAACATCCCTAACCTAACCTAACCTAACCTAACCTAACCAAACCTAACCTAACCTAACCTAACGTAACCTAACCTAACCTAACCTAACCTAACCTAACGACGTTTGCAAGCGCTTTCACATTAGATATCGCAGTTCCCGACTTGTAATGGTGAAAAACACTGCATCTCACTAAGGACATTGTTTAATGCGGTTTTACGACGGTTCATATCTTAACCTAACCTAACATTCGCACTTGTATTAAAAAACGCTCTATTACACTGTTTCGTTCACAATTAGGATATTTGCATAACCTCACAGTTTTTCACCAACTTATTGCAGTACAGAACGCTGTATCTCGCTAAATGACATCGTTCTTTAAGGTTTCACGATGCTTGCATGCGCTTTAACGAGAATATCACAACATAGCAGTTTCGCACTTGTAACGGTACAACACGCAGTATTTGGCTTGTTCATGCCGTTTTGTGTGCTTTCACAACATTTCACCTATCGCAGTTTTGTACTCGCAATAAAACAACACTATCTCGTTAGATGACGTTGTTTTTGGTAGTTTCACGACGCTACCTAGCTTAAACTAACATAACTCAACCTAACATAACCTTCGCACTTCTATCGTTAGAAAACGTTTTACTCGCTACTTTACATTGCTTTCTACAACAATACGACGGTTTCAAGCGCTTTCACATTAGATATCGCAGTTCCCAACTTGTAAAGGTGGAAAACACTGCATCTCACTAAGTGACATTGTGTAATGCGGTTTTAGCGCGGTTCATATCTTAACCTAACCTAACCTAACCTAACCTAACCCAACCTAACCTAACATAACCTAACCTAACCTAACCTAACCAAACCTAACCTAACGTAACCTAACCTAACCTAACCTAACCTAACGACGTTTGCAAGCGCTTTCACATTAGATATCGCAGTTCCCGACTTGTAATGGTGAAAAACACAGCATCTCACTAAGTGACATTGTTTAATGCGGTTTTAGCGCGGTTCATATCTTAACCTAACCTAACCTTACCTAACCCAACCTAACCTAACCTAACCTAACCTAACCAAACCTTACCTAACATCCCTAACCTAACCTAACCTAACCTAACCAAACCTAACCTAACCTAACCTAACGTAACCTAACCTAACCTAACCTAACCTAACGACGTTTGCAAGCGCTTTCACATTAGATATCGCAGTTCGCGACTTGCAATGGTGAAAAACACTGCATCTCATCAAGTGACATTGTTTAATGCGGTTTTACGACGGTTCATATCTTAACCTAACCTAACATTCGCACTTGTATTAAAAAACGCTCTATTACACTGTTTCGTTCACAATTACGATATTTGCTTGCCCTCACAGTTTCTCACCAACTTATTACAGTACAGAACGCTGTATCTCGCTAAATGACATCGTTCTTTAAGGTTTCACGATACTTGCATGCGCTTTACCGAGAATGTCAAAACATAGCAGTTTCGCACTTGTAACGGTACAACACGCAGTATTTGGCTTGTTCATGCCGTTTTGTGTGCTTTCACAACATTTCACCTATCGCAGTTTAATACTCGCTATAAAACAACACTATCTCGTTAGATGACGTCGTTTTTGGTACTTTCACGACGCTACCTAGCTTAAACTAACCTAACCTAACCTTCGCACTTCTATCGTTAGAAAACGTTTTACTCACCACTTTACAATGTTTTCTACAAGATTACGACGGTTTCATGCGCTTTCACATTAGATATCGTAGTTCCCGACTTGTAATGTTGAAAAACACTACATCTCACTAAGTGACATTGTTTAATGCGGTTTTACGACGGTTCATATCTTAACCTAACCTAACATTCGCACTTGTATCTAAAAACGCTCTATTACACTGTTTTGTTCACAATTACAATATTTGCATAACCTCACAGTTTTTCACCAACTCATTGCAGTACATAACGTTGTATCTCGCTAAATGACATTGTTCTTTAAGGTTTCACGATGCTTGCATGCGCTCTAACGAGAATATCACAATATAGCAGTTTCGCACTTGTAACGGTAGAACACGCAGTATTTGGCTTGTTCATGCCGTTTTGTGTGCTTTCACAACATTTCACCTATCGCAGTTTAATACTCGCTATAAAACAACACTATCTCGTTAGATGACGTCGTTTTTGGTAGTTTCACGACGCTACCTAGCTTAAACTAACCTAACCTAACCTAACCTTCGCACTTCTATCGTTAGAAAACGTTTTACTCACCACTTTACAATGTTTTCTACAAGATTACGACGGTTTCATGCGCTTTCACATTAGATATCGCAGTTCCCAACTTGTAAAGGTGAAAAACACTGCATCTCACTAAGTGACATTGTTTATTGCGGTTTTAGCGCGGTTCATATCTTAACCTAACCTAACCTAACCTAACCTAACCCAACCTAACCTAACATAACCTAACCTAACCTAACCTAACCAAACCCAACCTAACGTAACCTAACCTAACCTAACCTAACCTAACCAAACCTAACCTAACCTAACCTAACGTAACCTAACCTAACCTAACCTAACGACGTTTGCAAGCGCTTTCACATTAGATATCGCAGTTCCCGACTTGTAATGGTGAAAAACACTGCATCTCATCAAGTGACATTGTTTATTGCGGTTTTACGACGGTTCATATCTTAACCTAACCTAACATTCGCACTTGTATTAAAAAACGCTCTATTACACTGTTTCGTTCACAATTAGGATATTTGCATAACCTCACAGTTTTTCACCAACTTATTGCAGTACAGAACGCTGTATCTCGCTAAATGACATCGTTCTTTAAGGTTTCACGATGCTTGCATGCGCTTTAACGAGAATATCACAACATAGCAGTTTCGCACTTGTAACGGTACAACACGCAGTATTTGGCTTGTTCATGCCGTTTTGTGTGCTTTCACAACATTTCACCTATCGCAGTTTCGTACTCGCAATAAAACAACACTATCTCGTTAGATGACGTTGTTTTTGGTAGTTTCACGACGCTACCTAGCTTAAACTAACATAACTCAACCTAACATAACCTTCGCACTTCTATTGTTAGAAAACGTTTTACTCGCTACTTTACATTGCTTTCTACAACAATACGACGGTTTCAAGCGCTTTCACATTAGATATCGCAGTTCCCAACTTGTAAAGGTGAAAAACACTGCATCTCACTAAGTGACATTGTGTAATGCGGTTTTAGCGCGGTTCATATCTTAACCTAACCTAACCTAACCCAACCTAACCTAACATAACCTAACCTAACCTAACCTAACCAAACCTAACCTAACGTAACCTAACCTAACCTAACCTAACCTATCCTAACCTAACCTAACGACGTTTGCAAGCGCTTTCACATTAGATATCGCAGTTCCCGACTTGTAATGGTGAAAAACACAGCATCTCACTAAGTGACATTGTTTAATGCGGTTTTAGCGCGGTTCATATCTTAACCTAACCTAACCTTACCTAACCCAACCTAACCTAACCTAACCTAACCAAACCTTACCTAACATCCCTAACCTAACCTAACCTAACCTAACCAAACCTAACCTAACCTAACCTAACGTAACCTAACCTAACCTAACCTAACGACGTTTGCAAGCGCTTTCACATTAGATATCGCAGTTCCCGACTTGTAATGGTGAAAAACACTGCATCTCATCAAGTGACATTGTTTAATGCGGTTTTACGACGGTTCATATCTTAACCTAACCTAACATTCGCACTTGTATTAAAAAACGCTCTATTACACTGTTTTGTTCACAATTACAATATTTGCATAACCTCACAGTTTTTCACCAACTCATTGCAGTACAGAACGTTGTATCTCGCTAAATGACATTGTTCTTTAAGGTTTCACGATGCTTGCATGCGCTCTAACGAGAATATCACAATATAGCAGTTTCGCACTTGTAACGGTAGAACACGCAGTATTTGGCTTGTTCATGCCGTTTTGTGTGCTTTCACAACATTTCACCTATCGCAGTCTAATACTCGCTATAAAACAACACTATCTCGTTAGATGACGTCGTTTTTGGTAGTTTCACGACGCTACCTAGCTTAAACTAACCTAACCTAACCTAACCTTCGCACTTCTATCGTTAGAAAACGTTTTACTCACCACTTTACAATGTTTTCTACAAGATTACGACGGTTTCATGCGCTTTCACATTAGATATCGCAGTTCCCAACTTGTAAAGTGAAAAATACTGCATCTCACTAAGTGACATTGTTTATTGCGGTTTTAGCGCGGTTCATATCTTAACCTAACCTAACCTAACCTAACCTAACCTAACCCAACCTAACCTAACATAACCTAACCTAACCTAACCTAACCAAACCTAACCTAACGTAACGTAACCTAACCTAACCTAACCTAACCTAACCAAACCTAACCTAACCTAACCTAACGTAACCTAACCTAACCTAACCTAACGACGTTTGCAAGCGCTTTCACATTAGATATCGCAGTTCCCGACTTGTAATGGTGAAAAACACTGCATCTCATCAAGTGACATTGTTTAATGCGGTTTTACGACGGTTCATATCTTAACCTAACCTAACATTCGCACTTGTATTAAAAAACGCTCTATTACACTGTTTCGTTCACAATTAGGATATTTGCATAACCTCACAGTTTTTCACCAACTTATTGCAGTACAGAACGCTGTATCTCGCTAAATGACATCGTTCTTTAAGGTTTCACGATGCTTGCATGCGCTTTAACGAGAATATCACAACATAGCAGTTTCGCACTTGTAACGGTACAACACGCAGTATTTGGCTTGTTCATGCCGTTTTGTGTGCTTTCACAACATTTCACCTATTGCAGTTACGTACATGCAATAAAACAACGCTATCTCGTTAGTTGACGTCCTTTTTGGTGGTCTCACGACGCTACATAGCTTAAACTAACATAACTCAAGCTAACCTTCGCACTTCTATCGTTAGAAAACGTTTTACTCGCAACTTTACAATGTTTTCTACAAGATTACGACGGTTTCATGCGCTTTCACATTAGATATCGTAGTTCCCGACTTGTAATGTTGAAAAACACTACATCTCACTAAGTGACATTGTTTAATGCGGTTTTACGACGGTTGATATCTCAACCTAACCTAACATTCGCACTTGTATCTAAATACGCTCAATTACACTGTTTCGTTCACAATTACAATATTTGCTTGACCTCACAGTTTCTCACCAACTTATTACAGTACAGAACGCTGTATCTCGCTAAATGACATCGTTCTTTAAGGTTTCACGATGCTTGCATGCGCTTTAACGAGAATATCAAAACATAGCAGTTTCGCACTTGTAACGGTACAACACGCAGTATTTGGCTTGTTCATGCCATTTTGTGTGCTTTCACAACATTTCACCTATTGCAGTTACGTACATGCAATAAAACAACGCTATCTCGTTAGTTGACGTCCTTTTTGGTGGTCTCATGACGCTACATAGCTTAAACTAACATAACTCAAGCTAACCTTCGCACTTCTATCATTAGAAAACGTTTTACTCACCACTTTACAATGTTTTCTACAAGATTACGACGGTTTCATGCGCTTTCACATTAGATATCGTAGTTCCCGACTTGTAATGTTGAAAAACACTACATCTCACTAAGTGACATTGTTTAATGCGGTTTTACGACGGTTCATATCTTAACCTAACCTAACATTCGCACTTGTATCTAAAAACGCTCTATTACACTGTTTTGTTCACAATTACAATATTTGCATAACCTCACAGTTTTTCACCAACTTATTGCAGTACAGAACGTTGTATCTCGCTAAATGACATTGTTCTTTAAGGTTTCACGATGCTTGCATGCGCTTTAACGAGAATATCACAATATAGCAGTTTCACACTTGTAACGGTAGAACACGCAGTATTTGGCTTGTTCATGCCGTTTTGTGTGCTTTCACAACATTTCACCTATCGCAGTTTATTACTCGCTATAAAATAACACTATCTCGTTAGATGACGTCGTTTTTGGTAGTTTCACGACGCTACCTAGCTTAAACTAACCTAACCTAACCTAACCTTCGCACTTCTATCGTTAGAAAACGTTTTACTCACCACTTTACAATGTTTTCTACAAGATTACGACGGTTTCATGCGCTTTCACATTAGATATCGCAGTTCCCAACTTGTAAAGGTGAAAAGCACTGCATCTCACTAAGTGACATTGTTTAATGTGGTTTTAGCGCGGTTCATATCTTAACCTAACCTAACCTAACCTAACCCAACCTAACCTAACATAACCTAACCTAACCTAACCTTACCAAACCTAACCTAACGTAACCTAACCTAACCTAACCTAACCTAACCTAACGACGTTTGCAAGCGCTTTCGCATTAGATATCGCAGTTCCCGACTTGTAATGGTGAAAAACACAGCATCTCACTAAGTGACATTGTTTAATGCGGTTTTAGCGCGGTTCATATCTTAACCTAACCTAACCTTACCTAACCCAACCTAACCTAAACTAACCTAACCAAACCTTACCTAACATCCCTAACCTAACCTAACCTAACCTAACCTAACCTAACCAAACCTAACCTAACCTAACCTAACCTAACGTAACCTAACCTAACCTAACCTAACCTAACCTAACCTAACGACGTTTGCAAGCGCTTTCACATTAGATATCGCAGTTCCCGACTTGTAATGGTGAAAAACACTGCATCTCACTAAGTGACATTGTTTAATGCGGTTTTACGACGGTTCATATCTTAACCTAACGTAACATTCGCACTTGTATTAAAAAACGCTCTATTACACTGTTTCGTTCACAATTAGGATATTTGCATAACCTCACAGTTTTTCACCAACTTATTGCAGTACAGAACGCTGTATCTCGCTAAATGACATCGTTCTTTAAGGTTTCACGATGCTTGCATGCGCTTTAACGAGAATATCACAACATAGCAGTTTCGCACTTGTAACGGTACAACACGCAGTATTTGGCTTGTTCATGCCGTTTTGTGTGCTTTCACAACATTTCACCTATCGCAGTTTCGTACTCGCAATAAAACAACACTATCTCGTTAGATGACGTTGTTTTTGGTAGTTTCACGACGCTACCTAGCTTAAACTAACATAACTCAACCTAACATAACCTTCGCACTTCTATCGTTAGAAAACGTTTTACTCGCTACTTTACATTGCTTTCTACAACAATACGACGGTTTCAAGCGCTTTCACATTAGATATCGCAGTTCCCAACTTGTAAAGGTGGAAAACACTGCATCTCACTAAGTGACATTGTGTAATGCGGTTTTAGCGCGGTTCATATCTTAACCTAACCTAACCTAACCTAACCTAACCCAACCTAACCTAACATAACCTAACCTAACCTAACCTAACCAAACCTAACCTAACGTAACCTAACCTAACCTAACCTAACCTAACGACGTTTGCAAGCGCTTTCACATTAGATATCGCAGTTCCCGACTTGTAATGGTGAAAAACACAGCATCTCACTAAGTGACATTGTTTAATGCGGTTTTAGCGCGGTTCATATCTTAACCTAACCTAACCTTACCTAACCCAACCTAACCTAACCTAACCTAACCAAACCTTACCTAACATCCCTAACCTAACCTAACCTAACCTAACCTAACCAAACCTAACCTAACCTAACCTAACGTAACCTAACCTAACCTAACCTAACCTAACGACGTTTGCAAGCGCTTTCACATTAGATATCGCAGTTCGCGACTTGTAATGGTGAAAAACACTGCATCTCATCAAGTGACATTGTTTAATGCGGTTTTACGACGGTTCATATCTTAACCTAACCTAACATTCGCACTTGTATTAAAAAACGCTCTATTACACTGTTTCGTTCACAATTACGATATTTGCTTGACCTCACAGTTTCTCACCAACTTATTACAGTACAGAACGCTGTATCTCGCTAAATGACATCGTTCTTTAAGGTTTCACGATGCTTGCATGCGCTTTAACGAGAATATCAAAACATAGCAGTTTCGCACTTGTAACGGTACAACACGCAGTATTTGGCTTGTTCATGCCATTTTGTGTGCTTTCACAACATTTCACCTATTGCAGTTACGTACATGCAATAAAACAACGCTATCTCGTTAGTTGACGTCCTTTTTGGTGGTCTCACGACGCTACATAGCTTAAACTAACATAACTCAAGCTAACCTTCGCACTTCTATCGTTAGAAAACGTTTTACTCACCACTTTACAATGTTTTCTACAAGATTACGACGGTTTCATGCGCTTTCACATTAGATATCGTAGTTCCCGACTTGTAATGTTGAAAAACACTACATCTCACTAAGTGACATTGTTTAATGCGGTTTTACGACGGTTCATATCTTAACCTAACCTAACATTCGCACTTGTATCTAAAAACGCTCTATTACACTGTTTTGTTCACAATTACAATATTTGCATAACCTCACAGTTTTTCACCAACTTATTGCAGTACAGAACGTTGTATCTCGCTAAATGACATTGTTCTTTAAGGTTTCACGATGCTTGCATGCGCTTTAACGAGAATATCACAATATAGCAGTTTCACACTTGTAACGGTAGAACACGCAGTATTTGGCTTGTTCATGCCGTTTTGTGTGCTTTCACAACATTTCACCTATCGCAGTTTATTACTCGCTATA
Source organism: Rhipicephalus microplus (assembly GCF_043290135.1). Taxonomy (NCBI): domain Eukaryota; kingdom Metazoa; phylum Arthropoda; class Arachnida; order Ixodida; family Ixodidae; genus Rhipicephalus; species Rhipicephalus microplus. Next base: position 552,799 of record NW_027464698.1, on the reverse strand, counting down.
AAATAACACTATCTCGTTAGATGACGTCGTTTTTGGTAGTTTCACGACGCTACCTAGCTTAAACTAACCTAACCTAACCTAACCTTCGCACTTCTATCGTTAGAAAACGTTTTACTCACCACTTTACAATGTTTTCTACAAGATTACGACGGTTTCATGCGCTTTCACATTAGATATCGCAGTTCCCAACTTGTAAAGGTGAAAAGCACTGCATCTCACTAAGTGACATTGTTTAATGTGGTTTTAGCGCGGTTCATATCTTAACCTAACCTAACCTAACCTAACCCAACCTAACCTAACATAACCTAACCTAACCTAACCTTACCAAACCTAACCTAACGTAACCTAACCTAACCTAACCTAACCTAACCTAACGACGTTTGCAAGCGCTTTCGCATTAGATATCGCAGTTCCCGACTTGTAATGGTGAAAAACACAGCATCTCACTAAGTGACATTGTTTAATGCGGTTTTAGCGCGGTTCATATCTTAACCTAACCTAACCTTACCTAACCCAACCTAACCTAAACTAACCTAACCAAACCTTACCTAACATCCCTAACCTAACCTAACCTAACCTAACCTAACCTAACCAAACCTAACCTAACCTAACCTAACCTAACGTAACCTAACCTAACCTAACCTAACCTAACCTAACCTAACGACGTTTGCAAGCGCTTTCACATTAGATATCGCAGTTCCCGACTTGTAATGGTGAAAAACACTGCATCTCACTAAGTGACATTGTTTAATGCGGTTTTACGACGGTTCATATCTTAACCTAACGTAACATTCGCACTTGTATTAAAAAACGCTCTATTACACTGTTTCGTTCACAATTAGGATATTTGCATAACCTCACAGTTTTTCACCAACTTATTGCAGTACAGAACGCTGTATCTCGCTAAATGACATCGTTCTTTAAGGTTTCACGATGCTTGCATGCGCTTTAACGAGAATATCACAACATAGCAGTTTCGCACTTGTAACGGTACAACACGCAGTATTTGGCTTGTTCATGCCGTTTTGTGTGCTTTCACAACATTTCACCTATCGCAGTTTCGTACTCGCAATAAAACAACACTATCTCGTTAGATGACGTTGTTTTTGGTAGTTTCACGACGCTACCTAGCTTAAACTAACATAACTCAACCTAACATAACCTTCGCACTTCTATCGTTAGAAAACGTTTTACTCGCTACTTTACATTGCTTTCTACAACAATACGACGGTTTCAAGCGCTTTCACATTAGATATCGCAGTTCCCAACTTGTAAAGGTGGAAAACACTGCATCTCACTAAGTGACATTGTGTAATGCGGTTTTAGCGCGGTTCATATCTTAACCTAACCTAACCTAACCTAACCCAACCTAACCTAACATAACCTAACCTAACCTAACCTAACCAAACCTAACCTAACGTAACCTAACCTAACCTAACCTAACGACGTTTGCAAGCGCTTTCACATTAGATATCGCAGTTCCCGACTTGTAATGGTGAAAAACACAGCATCTCACTAAGTGACATTGTTTAATGCGGTTTTAGCGCGGTTCATATCTTAACCTAACCTAACCTTACCTAACCCAACCTAACCTAACCTAACCTAACCAAACCTTACCTAACATCCCTAACCTAACCTAACCTAACCTAACCTAACCAAACCTTACCTAACCTAACCTAACGTAACCTAACCTAACCTAACCTAACCTAACGACGTTTGCAAGCGCTTTCACATTAGATATCGCAGTTCGCGACTTGTAATGGTGAAAAACACTGCATCTCATCAAGTGACATTGTTTAATGCGGTTTTACGACGGTTCATATCTTAACCTAACCTAACATTCGCACTTGTATTAAAAAACGCTCTATTACACTGTTTCGTTCACAATTACGATATTTGCTTGACCTCACAGTTTCTCACCAACTTATTACAGTACAGAACGCTGTATCTCGCTAAATGACATCGTTCTTTAAGGTTTCACGATGCTTGCATGCGCTTTAACGAGAATATCAAAACATAGCAGTTTCGCACTTGTAACGGTACAACACGCAGTATTTGGCTTGTTCATGCCATTTTGTGTGCTTTCACAACATTTCACCTATTGCAGTTACGTACATGCAATAAAACAACGCTATCTCGTTAGTTGACGTCCTTTTTGGTGGTCTCACGACGCTACATAGCTTAAACTAACATAACTCAAGCTGACCTTCGCACTTCTATCGTTAGAAAACGTTTTACTCACCACTTTACAATGTTTTCTACAAGATTACGACGGTTTCATGCGCTTTCACATTAGATATCGTAGTTCCCGACTTGTAATGTTGAAAAACACTACATCTCACTAAGTGACATTGTTTAATGCGGTTTTACGACGGTTCATATCTTAACCTAACCTAACATTCGCACTTGTATCTAAAAACGCTCTATTACACTGTTTTGTTCACAATTACAATATTTGCATAACCTCACAGTTTTTCACCAACTTATTGCAGTACAGAACGTTGTATCTCGCTAAATGACATTGTTCTTTAAGGTTTCACGATGCTTGCATGCGCTTTAACGAGAATATCACAATATAGCAGTTTCACACTTGTAACGGTAGAACACGCAGTATTTGGCTTGTTCATGCCGTTTTGTGTGCTTTCACAACATTTCACCTATCGCAGTTTATTACTCGCTATAAAATAACACTATCTCGTTAGATGACGTCGTTTTTGGTAGTTTCACGACGCTACCTAGCTTAAACTAACCTAACCTAACCTAACCTTCGCACTTCTATCGTTAGAAAACGTTTTACTCACCACTTTACAATGTTTTCTACAAGATTACGACGGTTTCATGCGCTTTCACATTAGATATCGCAGTTCCCAACTTGTAAAGGTGAAAAGCACTGCATCTCACTAAGTGACATTGTTTAATGTGGTTTTAGCGCGGTTCATATCTTAACCTAACCTAACCTAACCTAACCCAACCTAACCTAACATAACCTAACCTAACCTAACCTTACCAAACCTAACCTAACGTAACCTAACCTAACCTAACCTAACCTAACCTAACGACGTTTGCAAGCGCTTTCGCATTAGATATCGCAGTTCCCGACTTGTAATGGTGAAAAACACAGCATCTCACTAAGTGACATTGTTTAATGCGGTTTTAGCGCGGTTCATATCTTAACCTAACCTAACCTTACCTAACCCAACCTAACCTAAACTAACCTAACCAAACCTTACCTAACATCCCTAACCTAACCTAACCTAACCTAACCTAACCAAACCTAACCTAACCTAACCTAACCTAACGTAACCTAACCTAACCTAACCTAACCTAACCTAACCTAACGACGTTTGCAAGCGCTTTCACATTAGATATCGCAGTTCCCGACTTGTAATGGTGAAAAACACTGCATCTCACTAAGTGACATTGTTTAATGCGGTTTTACGACGGTTCATATCTTAACCTAACGTAACATTCGCACTTGTATTAAAAAACGCTCTATTACACTGTTTCGTTCACAATTAGGATATTTGCATAACCTCACAGTTTTTCACCAACTTATTGCAGTACAGAACGCTGTATCTCGCTAAATGACATCGTTCTTTAAGGTTTCACGATGCTTGCATGCGCTTTAACGAGAATATCACAACATAGCAGTTTCGCACTTGTAACGGTACAACACGCAGTATTTGGCTTGTTCATGCCGTTTTGTGTGCTTTCACAACATTTCACCTATCGCAGTTTCGTACTCGCAATAAAACAACACTATCTCGTTAGATGACGTTGTTTTTGGTAGTTTCACGACGCTACCTAGCTTAAACTAACATAACTCAACCTAACATAACCTTCGCACTTCTATCGTTAGAAAACGTTTTACTCGCTACTTTACATTGCTTTCTACAACAATACGACGGTTTCAAGCGCTTTCACATTAGATATCGCAGTTCCCAACTTGTAAAGGTGGAAAACACTGCATCTCACTAAGTGACATTGTGTAATGCGGTTTTAGCGCGGTTCATATCTTAACCTAACCTAACCTAACCTAACCTAACCCAACCTAACCTAACATAACCTAACCTAACCTAACCTAACCAAACCTAACCTAACGTAACCTAACCTAACCTAACCTAACGACGTTTGCAAGCGCTTTCACATTAGATATCGCAGTTCCCGACTTGTAATGGTGAAAAACACAGCATCTCACTAAGTGACATTGTTTAATGCGGTTTTAGCGCGGTTCATATCTTAACCTAACCTAACCTTACCTAACCCAACCTAACCTAACCTAACCTAACCAAACCTTACCTAACATCCCTAACCTAACCTAACCTAACCTAACCTAACCAAACCTAACCTAACCTAACCTAACGTAACCTAACCTAACCTAACCTAACCTAACGACGTTTGCAAGCGCTTTCACATTAGATATCGCAGTTCGCGACTTGTAATGGTGAAAAACACTGCATCTCATCAAGTGACATTGTTTAATGCGGTTTTACGACGGTTCATATCTTAACCTAACCTAACATTCGCACTTGTATTAAAAAACGCTCTATTACACTGTTTCGTTCACAATTACGATATTTGCTTGACCTCACAGTTTCTCACCAACTTATTACAGTACAGAACGCTGTATCTCGCTAAATGACATCGTTCTTTAAGGTTTCACGATACTTGCATGCGCTTTACCGAGAATGTCAAAACATAGCAGTTTCGCACTTGTAACGGTACAACACGCAGTATTTGGCTTGTTCATGCCGTTTTGTGTGCTTTCACAACATTTCACCTATCGCAGTTTAATACTCGCTATAAAACAACACTATCTCGTTAGATGACGTCGTTTTTGGTACTTTCACGACGCTACCTAGCTTAAACTAACCTAACCTAACCTTCGCACTTCTATCGTTAGAAAACGTTTTACTCACCACTTTACAATGTTTTCTACAAGATTACAACGGTTTCATGCGCTTTCACATTAGATATCGTAGTTCCCGACTTGTAATGTTGAAAAACACTACATCTCACTAAGTGACATTGTTTAATGCGGTTTTACGACGGTTCATATCTTAACCTAACCTAACATTCGCACTTGTATCTAAAAACGCTCTATTACACTGTTTTGTTCACAATTACAATATTTGCATAACCTCACAGTTTTTCACCAACTCATTGCAGTACAGAACGTTGTATCTCGCTAAATGACATTGTTCTTTAAGGTTTCACGATGCTTGCATGCGCTCTAACGAGAATATCACAATATAGCAGTTTCGCACTTGTAACGGTAGAACACGCAGTATTTGGCTTGTTCATGCCGTTTTGTGTGCTTTCACAACATTTCACCTATCGCAGTTTAATACTCGCTATAAAACAACACTATCTCGTTAGATGACGTCGTTTTTGGTAGTTTCACGACGCTACCTAGCTTAAACTAACCTAACCTAACCTAACCTTCGCACTTCTATCGTTAGAAAACGTTTTACTCACCACTTTACAATGTTTTCTACAAGATTACGACGGTTTCATGCGCTTTCACATTAGATATCGCAGTTCCCAACTTGTAAAGGTGAAAAACACTGCATCTCACTAAGTGACATTGTTTATTGCGGTTTTAGCGTGGTTCATATCTTAACCTAACCTAACCTAACCTAACCCAACCTAACCTAACATAACCTAACCTAACCTAACCTAACCAAACCTAACCTAACGTAACCTAACCTAACCTAACCTAACCTAACCTAACCAAACCTAACCTAACCTAACCTAACGTAACCTAACCTAACCTAACCTAACGACGTTTGCAAGCGCTTTCACATTAGATATCGCAGTTCCCGACTTGTAATGGTGAAAAACACTGCATCTCATCAAGTGACATTGTTTATTGCGGTTTTACGACGGTTCATATCTTAACCTAACCTAACATTCGCACTTGTATTAAAAAACGCTCTATTACACTGTTTCGTTCACAATTAGGATATTTGCATAACCTCACAGTTTTTCACCAACTTATTGCAGTACAGAACGCTGTATCTCGCTAAATGACATCGTTCTTTAAGGTTTCACGATGCTTGCATGCGCTTTAACGAGAATATCACAACATAGCAGTTTCGCACTTGTAACGGTACAACACGCAGTATTTGGCGTGTTCATGCCGTTTTGTGTGCTTTCACAACATTTCACCTATCGCAGTTTCGTACTCGCAATAAAACAACACTATCTCGTTAGATGACGTTGTTTTTGGTAGTTTCACGACGCTACCTAGCTTAAACTAACATAACTCAACCTAACATAACCTTCGCACTTCTATCGTTAGAAAACGTTTTACTCGCTACTTTACATTGCTTTCTACAACAATACGACGGTTTCAAGCGCTTTCACATTAGATATCACAGTTCCCAACTTGTAAAGGTGAAAAACACTGCATCTCACTAAGTGACATTGTTTAATGCGGTTTTACGACGGTTCATACCTTAACCTAACGTAACCTAACCTAACCTAACCTAACCTTACCTAACCTAACCTAACCTAACCTAACCCAACCCAACCCAACCTAACCTAACCTAACCTAACCTAAACTAACCTAACCCAACCTAACCTAACCTAACCTAACCCAACCCAACCCAACCCAACCTAACCTAACCTAAGCTAACCTAACCAAACCTAACCTAACTTAACCTAACCTAACGTAACCTAACCTAACCTAACCTATTCTAACGTAACCTAACTTTTCCTGACCTAACCTAACCTAACGTAACCTAACCTAACCTAACCTAACATAACCTAACGTAACCTAACCTAACCTAACCTAACCTAGCCTAACCTAACCTAACCTAACCCAACCTAACCCAACCCAACCCAACCCAAACCAACAACACCCAACCAAACCTAACTAACCTAACCTAACCTTACCTAACCTAACCAAATTATCCTTACCTAACCTAACCTAACCTAACGTAACCTTACCTAACCTAACCTAACCTAACGTAACCTAACCTAACCTAACGTAACCTAACCTAACCTAACCCAACCTAACCTAACCTAACCTAACCCAACTCAACCCAACCTAACCTAATCTAACCTAACCTAACCTAACCTAACCTAACAAAACCTAACCTAACCTAACCTAACCTAACCTAACGACGGTTGCAAGCGCTTTCACATTAGATATCGCAGTTCCCGACTTTTAATGGTGAAAAACACTGCATCTCACTAATTGACATTGTTTAATGCGGTTTTACGACGGTTCATATCTTAACCTAACCTAACATTCGCACTTGTATCTAAAACCGCTCTATTACACTGTTTTGTTCACAATTACCATATTTGCATAACCTCACAGTTTTTCACCAACTTATTGCAGTACAGAACGTTGTATCTCGCTAAATGACATTGTTCTTTAAGGTTTCACGATGCTTGCATGCGCTTTAACGAGAATATCACAATATAGCAGTTTCGCACTTGTAACGGTAGAACACGCAGTATTTGGCTTGTTCATGCCGTTTTGTGTGCTTTCACAACATTTCACCTATCGCAGTTTAATACTCGCTATAAAACAACACTATCTCGTTAGATGACGTCGTTTTTGGTAGTTTCACGACGCTACCTAGCTTAAACTAACCTAACCTAACCTAACCTTCGCACTTCTATCGTTAGAAAACGTTTTACTCGCAACTTTACAATGTTTTCTACAAGATTACGACAGTTTCATGCGCTTTCACATTAGATATCGTAGTTGCCGACTTGTAATGTTGAAAAACACTACATCTCACTAAGTGACATTGTTTAATGCGGTTTTACGACGGTTGATATGTCAACCTAACCTAACATTCGCACTTGTATCTAAAGACGCTCAATTACACTGTTTCGTTCACAATTACGATATTTGCTTGACCTCACAGTTTCTCACCAACTTATTACAGTACAGAACGCTGTATCTCGCTAAATGACATCGTTCTTTAAGGTTTCACGATACTTGCATGCGCTTTACCGAGAATGTCAAAACATAGCAGTTTCGCACTTCTAACGGTACAACACGCAGTATTTGGCTTGTTCATGCCGTTTTGTGTGCTTTCACATTTTACCTATCGCAGTTTCGTACTCGCAATAAAACAACACTATCTCGTTAGATGACGTCGTTTTTGGTGGTTTCACGACGCTACCTAGCTTAAACTAACATAACTCAACCTAATATAACCTTCGCACTTCTATTGTTAGAAAACGTTTTACTCGCTACTTTACATTGCTTTCTACAACATTACGACGGTTTCAAGCGCTTTCACATTAGATATCGCAGTTCCCAACTTGTAAAGGTGAAAAACACTGCATCTCACTAAGTGACATTGTTTATTGCGGTTTAACAACGGTTCATACCTTAACCTAACGTAACCTAACCTAACCTAACCCAACCTAACCTTACATAACCTAACCTAACATAACCTAACCTAACCTAACCTAACCAAACCTAACCTAACGACGTTTGCAAGCGCTTTCACATTAGATATCGCAGTTCCCAACTTGTAAAGGTGAAAAACACTGCATCTCACTAAGTGACATTGTTTAATGCGGTTTTAGCACGGTTCGTATCTTAACCTAACCTAACCTAACCTAACCTAACCTAACCCAACCTAACCTAACATAACCTAACCTAACCTAACCTAACCTAACCAAACCTAACCTAACGTAACCTAACCTAACCTAACCTAACCTGACGACGTTTGCAAGCGCTTTCACATTAGATATCGCAGTTCCCGACTTGTAATGGTGAAAAACACTGCATCTCACTAAGTGACATTGTTTAATGCGGTTTTACGACGGTTCATATCTTAACCTAACCTAACATTCGTACTTGTATGGAAAAACGCTCTATTACACTGTTTCGTTCACAATTACGATATTTGCATAACCTCACAGTTTTTCACCAACTTATTGCAGTACAGAACGCTGTATCTCGCTAAATGACATCGTTCTTTAAGGTTTCACGATGCTTGCATGCGCTTTAACAAGAATATCACATTATAGCAGTTTCGCACTTGTAACGGTACAACACGCAGTATCTGGCTTGTTCAAGCCGTTTTGTGTACTTTCACAACATTTCACCTATTGCAGTTACGTACATGCAATAAAACAACGCTATCTCGTTAGTTGACGTCCTTTTTAGTGGTCTCACGACGCTACATAGCTTAAACTAACATAACTCAAGCTAACCTTCGCACTTCTATCGTTAGAAAACGTTTTACTCGCAACTTTACAATGTTTTCTACAAGATTACGACGGTTTCATGCGCTTTCACATTAGATATTGTAGTTCCCGACTTGTAATGTTGAAAAACACTACATCTCACTAAGTGACATTGTTTAATGCGGTTTTACGACGGTTGATATCTCAACCTAACCTAACATTCGCACTTGTATCTAAATACGCTCAATTACACTGTTTCGTTCACAATTACGATATTTGCTTGACCTCACAGTTTCTCACCAACTTATTACAGTTCAGAACGCTGTATCTCGCTAAATGACATCGTTCTTTAAGGTTTCACGATACTTGCATGCGCTTTAACGAGAATATCACAATAAAGCAGTTTCGCACTTGTAACGGCACAAGACGCAGTATCTGGCTAGTTCATGCCATTTTGTGTGCTTTCACAACATTTCACCTATCGCAGTTTAATACTCGCTATAAAACAACACTATCTCGTTAGATGACGTCGTTTTTGGTAGTTTCACGACGCTACCTAGCTTAAACTAACCTAACCTAACCTAACCTTCGCACTTCTATCGTTAGAAAACGTTTTACCACTTTACAATGTTTTCTACAAGATTACGACGGTTTCATGCGCTTTCACATTAGATATCGTAGTTCCCGACTTGTAATGTTGAAAAACACTACATCTCACTAAGTGACATTGTTTAATGCGGTTTTACGACGGTTCATATCTTAACCTAACCTAACATTCGCACTTGTATCTAAAAACGCTCTATTACACTGTTTTGTTCACAATTACAATATTTGAATAACCTCACAGTTTTTCACCAACTTATTGCAGTACAGAACGTTGTATGTCGCTAAATGACATTGTTCTTTAAGGTTTCACGATGCTTGCATGCGCTTTAACGAGAATATCACAATATAGCAGTTTCACACTTGTAACGGTAGAACACGCAGTATTTGGCTTGTTCATGCCGTTTTGTGCGCTTTCACAACATTTCACCTATCGCAGTTTAATACTCGCTATAAAACAACACTATCTCGTTAGATGACGTCGTTTTTGGTAGTTTCACGACGCTACCTAGCCTAAACTAACCTAACCTAACCTAACCTTCGCACTTCTATCGTTAGAAAACGTTTTACTCACCACTTTACAATGTTTTCTACAAGATTACGACGGTTTCATGCGCTTTCACATTAGATATCGCAGTTCCCAACTTGTAAAGGTGAAAAACACTGCATCTCACTAAGTGACATTGTTTAATGTGGTTTTAGCGCGGTTCATATCTTAACCTAACCTAACCTAACCTAACCCAACCTAACCTAACATAACCTAACCTAACCTAACCTAACCAAACCTAACCTAACGTACCCTAACCTAACCTAACCTAACCTAACCTAACCTAACGACGTTTGCAAGCGCTTTCGCATTAGATATCGCAGTTCCCGACTTGTAATGGTGAAAAACACAGCATCTCACTAAGTGACATTGTTTAATGCGGTTTTAGCGCGGTTCATATCTTAACCTAACCTAACCTTACCTAACCCAACCTAACCTAACCTAACCTAACCAAACCTTACCTAACATCCCTAACCTAACCTAACCTAACCTAACCTAACCAAACCTAACCTAACCTAACCTAACGTAACCTAACCTAACCTAACCTAACCTAACCTAACCTAACCTAACGACGTTTGCAAGCGCTTTCACATTAGATATCGCAGTTCCCGACTTGTAATGGTGAAAAACACTGCATCTCACTAAGTGACATTGTTTAATGCGGTTTTACGACGGTTCATATCTTAACCTAACCTAACATTCGCACTTGTATTAAAAACGCTCTATTACACTGTTTCGTTCACAATTAGGATATTTGCATAACCTCACAGTTTTTCACCAACTTATTGCAGTACAGAACGCTGTATCTCGCTAAATGACATCGTTCTTTAAGGTTTCACGATGCTTGCATGCGCTTTAACGAGAATATCACAACATAGCAGTTTCGCACTTGTAACGGTACAACACGCAGTATTTGGCTTGTTCATGCCGTTTTGTGTGCTTTCACAACATTTCACCTATCGCAGTTTCGTACTCGCAATAAAACAACACTATCTCGTTAGATGACGTTGTTTTTGGTAGTTTCACGACGCTACCTAGCTTAAACTAACATAACTCAACCTAACATAACCTTCGCACTTCTATCGTTAGAAAACGTTTTACTCGCTACTTTACATTGCTTTCTACAACAATACGACGGTTTCAAGCGCTTTCACATTAGATATCGCAGTTCCCAACTTGTAAAGGTGAAAAACACTGCATCTCACTAAGTGACATTGTTTAATGCGGTTTTAGCGCGGTTCATATCTTAACCTAACCTAACCTAACCTAACCTAACCCAACCTAACCTAACATAACCTAACCTAACCTAACCTAACCAAACCTAACTTAACGTAACCTAACCTAACCTAACCTAACCTAACCTAACCTAACGACGTTTGCAAGCGCTTTCACATTAGATATCGCAGTTCCCGACTTGTAATGGTGAAAAACACAGCATCTCACTAAGTGACATTGTTTAATGCGGTTTTAGCGCGGTTCATATCTTAACCTAACCTAACCTTACCTAACCCAACCTAACCTAACCTAACCTAACCAAACCTTACCTAACATCCCTAACCTAACCTAACCTAACCTAACCTAACCAAACCTAACCTAACCTAACCTAACGTAACCTAACCTAACCTAACCTAACCTAACGACGTTTGCAAGCGCTTTCACATTAGATATCGCAGTTCCCGACTTGTAATGGTGAAAAACACTGCATCTCATCAAGTGACATTGTTTAATGCGGTTTTACGACGGTTCATATCTTAACCTAACCTAACATTCGCACTTGTATTAAAAAACGCTCTATTACACTGTTTCGTTCACAATTACAATATTTGCTTGACCTCACAGTTTCTCACCAACTTATTACAGTACAGAACGCTGTATCTCGCTAAATGACATCGTTCTTTAAGGTTTCACGATACTTGCATGCGCTTTACCGAGAATGTCAAAACATAGCAGTTTCGCACTTGTAACGGTACAACACGCAGTATTTGGATTGTTCATGCCGTTTTGTGTGCTTTCACAACATTTCACCTATCGCAGTTTAATACTCGCTATAAAACAACACTATCTCGTTAGATGACGTCGTTTTTGGTACTTTCACGACGCTACCTAGCTTAAACTAACCTAACCTAACCTTCGCACTTCTATCGTTAGAAAACGTTTTACTCACCACTTTACAATGTTTTCTACAAGATTACGACGGTTTCATGCGCTTTCACATTAGATATCGTAGTTCCCGACTTGTAATGTTGAAAAACACTACATCTCACTACGTGACATTGTTTAATGCGGTTTTACGACGGTTCATATCTTAACCTAACCTAACATTCGCACTTGAATCGAAAAACGCTCTATTACACTGTTTTGTTCACAATTACCATATTTGCATAACCTCACAGTTTTTCACCAACTTATTGCAGTACAGAACGTTGTATCTCGCTAAATGACATTGTTCTTTAAGGTTTCACGATGCTTGCATGCGCTTTAACGAGAATATCACAATATAGCAGTTTCGCACTTGTAACGGTAGAACACGCAGTATTTGGCTTGTTCATGCCGTTTTGTGTGCTTTCACAACATTTCACCTATCGCAGTTTAATACTCGCTATAAAACAACACTATCTCGTTAGATGACGTCGTTTTGGTAGTTTCACGACGCTACCTAGCTTAAACTAACCTAACCTAACCTAACCTTCGCACTTCTATCGTTAGAAAACGTTTTACTCACCACTTTACAATGTTTTCTACAAGATTACGACGGTTTCATGCGCTTTCCCATTAGATATCGCAGTTCCCAACTTGTAAAGGTGAAAAACACTGCATCTCACTAAGTGACATAGTTTAATGCGGTTTTAGCGCGGTTCATATCTTAACCTAACCTAACCTAACCTAACCTAACCTAACCCAACCTAACCTAACATAACCTAACCTAACCTAACCTAACCAAACCTAACCTAACGTAACCTAACCTAACCTAACCTAACCTAACCTAACCTAACGACGTTTGCAAGCGCTTTCACATTAGATATCGCAGTTCCCGACTTGTAATGGTGAAAAACACAGCATCTCATCAAGTGACATTGTTTAATGCGGTTTTACGACGGTTCATATCTTAACCTAACCTAACATTCGCACTTGTATTAAAAAACGCTCTATTACACTGTTTCGTTCACAATTAGGATATTTGCATAACCTCACAGTTTTTCACCAACTTATTGCAGTACAGAACGCTGTATCTCGCTAAATGACATCGTTCTTTAAGGTTTCACGATGCTTGCATGCGCTTTAACGAGAATATCACAACATAGCAGTTTCGCACTTGTAACGGTACAACACGCAGTATTTGGCTTGTTCATGCCGTTTTGTGTGCTTTCACAACATTTCACCTATCGCAGTTTCGTACTCGCAATAAAACAACACTATCTCGTTAAATGACGTTGTTTTTGGTAGTTTCACGACGCTACCTAGCTTAAACTAACATAACTCAACCTAACATAACCTTCGCACTTCTATCGTTAGAAAACGTTTTACTCACTACTTTACATTGCTTTCTACAACAATACGACGGTTTCAAGCGCTTTCACATTAGATATCACAGTTCCCAACTTGTAAAGGTGAAAAACACTGCATCTCACTAAGTGACATTGTTTAATACGAATTTACGACGGTTCATACCTTAACCTAACGTAACCTAACCTAACCTAACCTAACCTTACCTAACCTAACCTAACCTAACCTAACCCAACCCAACCCAACCTAACCTAACCTAACCTAAACTAACCTAACCCAACCTAACCTAACCTAACCTAACCTAACCCAACCCAACCCAACCCAACCTAACCTAACCTAAGCTAACCTAACCAAACCTAACCTAACTTAACCTAACCTAACGTAACCTAACCTAACCTAACCTATTCTAACGTAACCTAACCTTTCCTGACCTAACCTAACCTAACGTAACCTAACCTAACCTAACCTAACATAACCTAACGTAACCTAACCTAACCTAACCTAACCTAGCGTAACCTAACCTAACCTAACCCAACGTAACCCAACCCAACCCAACCCAAACCAACAACACCCAACCAAACCTAACCTAACCTAACCTAACCTTACCTAACCTAACCAAATTATCCTTACCTAACCTAACCTAACCTAACGTAACCTAACCTAACCTAACCTAACCTAACGTAACCTAACCTAACCTAACGTAACCTAACCTAACCTAACCCAACCTAACCTAACCTAACCTAACCTAACCCAACTCAACCCAACCTAACCTAATCTAACCTAACCTAACCTAACCTAACAAAACCTAACCTAACCTAACCTAACCTAACCTAACGACGGTTGCAAGCGCTTTCACATTAGATATCGCAGTTCCCGACTTTTAATGGTGAAAAACACTGCATCTCACTAATTGACATTGTTTAATGCGGTTTTACGACGGTTCATATCTTAACCTAACCTAACATTCGCACTTGTATCTAAAACCGCTCTATTACACTGTTTTGTTCACAATTACCATATTTGCATAACCTCACAGTTTTTCACCAACTTATTGCAGTACAGAACGTTGTATCTCGCTAAATGACATTGTTCTTTAAGGTTTCACGATGCTTGCATGCGCTTTAACGAGAATATCACAATATAGCAGTTTCGCACTTGTAACGGTAGAACACGCAGTATTTGGCTTGTTCATGCCGTTTTGTGTGCTTTCACAACATTTCACCTATCGCAGTTTAATACTCGCTATAAAACAACACTATCTCGTTAGATGACGTCGTTTTTGGTAGTTTCACGACGCTACCTAGCTTAAACTAACCTAACCTAACCTAACCTTCGCACTTCTATCGTTAGAAAACGTTTTACTCGCAACTTTACAATGTTTTCTACAAGATTACGACAGTTTCATGCGCTTTCACATTAGATATCGTAGTTGCCGACTTGTAATGTTGAAAAACACTACATCTCACTAAGTGACATTGTTTAATGCGGTTTTACGACGGTTGATATGTCAACCTAACCTAACATTCGCACTTGTATCTAAAGACGCTCAATTACACTGTTTCGTTCACAATTACGATATTTGCTTGACCTCACAGTTTCTCACCAACTTATTACAGTACAGAACGCTGTATCTCGCTAAATGACATCGTTCTTTAAGGTTTCACGATACTTGCATGCGCTTTACCGAGAATGTCAAAACATAGCAGTTTCGCACTTGTAACGGTACAACACGCAGTATTTGGCTTGTTCATGCCGTTTTGTGTGCTTTCACATTTTACCTATCGCAGTTTCGTACTCGCAATAAAACAACACTATCTCGTTAGATGACGTCGTTTTTGGTGGTTTCACGACGCTACCTAGCTTAAACTAACATAACTCAACCTAATATAACCTTCGCACTTCTATTGTTAGAAAACGTTTTACTCGCTACTTTACATTGCTTTCTACAACATTACGACGGTTTCAAGCGCTTTCACATTAGATATCGCAGTTCCCAACTTGTAAAGGTGAAAAACACTGCATCTCACTAAGTGACATTGTTTATTGCGGTTTAACAACGGTT
This sequence comes from Rhipicephalus microplus, assembly GCF_043290135.1. Taxonomy (NCBI): domain Eukaryota; kingdom Metazoa; phylum Arthropoda; class Arachnida; order Ixodida; family Ixodidae; genus Rhipicephalus; species Rhipicephalus microplus. Next base: position 536,915 of record NW_027464698.1, on the reverse strand, counting down.
CATACCTTAACCTAACGTAACCTAACCTAACCTAACCCAACCTAACCTTACATAACCTAACCTAACATAACCTAACCTAACCTAACCTAACCAAACCTAACCTAACGACGTTTGCAAGCGCTTTCACATTAGATATCGCAGTTCCCAACTTGTAAAGGTGAAAAACACTGCATCTCACTAAGTGACATTGTTTAATGCGGTTTTAGCACGGTTCGTATCTTAACCTAACCTAACCTAACCTAACCTAACCTAACCCAACCTAACCTAACATAACCTAACCTAACCTAACCTAACCTAACCAAACCTAACCTAACGTAACCTAACCTAACCTAACCTAACCTAACGACGTTTGCAAGCGCTTTCACATTAGATATCGCAGTTCCCGACTTGTAATGGTGAAAAACACTGCATCTCACTAAGTGACATTGTTTAATGCGGTTTTACGACGGTTCATATCTTAACCTAACCTAACATTCGTACTTGTATGGAAAAACGCTCTATTACACTGTTTCGTTCACAATTACGATATTTGCATAACCTCACAGTTTTTCACCAACTTATTGCAGTACAGAACGCTGTATCTCGCTAAATGACATCGTTCTTTAAGGTTTCACGATGCTTGCATGCGCTTTAACAAGAATATCACATTATAGCAGTTTCGCACTTGTAACGGTACAACACGCAGTATCTGGCTTGTTCAAGCCGTTTTGTGTACTTTCACAACATTTCACCTATTGCAGTTACGTACATGCAATAAAACAACGCTATCTCGTTAGTTGACGTCCTTTTTGGTGGTCTCACGACGCTACATAGCTTAAACTAACATAACTCAAGCTAACCTTCGCACTTCTATCGTTAGAAAACGTTTTACTCGCAACTTTACAATGTTTTCTACAAGATTACGACGGTTTCATGCGCTTTCACATTAGATATTGTAGTTCCCGACTTGTAATGTTGAAAAACACTACATCTCACTAAGTGACATTGTTTAATGCGGTTTTACGACGGTTGATATCTCAACCTAACCTAACATTCGCACTTGTATCTAAATACGCTCAATTACACTGTTTCGTTCACTATTACGATATTTGCTTGACCTCACAGTTTCTCACCAACTTATTACAGTTCAGAACGCTGTATCTCGCTAAATGACATCGTTCTTTAAGGTTTCACGATACTTGCATGCGCTTTAACGAGAATATCACAATAAAGCAGTTTCGCACTTGTAACGGCACAAGACGCAGTATCTGGCTAGTTCATGCCATTTTGTGTGCTTTCACAACATTTCACCTATCGCAGTTTAATACTCGCTATAAAACAACACTATCTCGTTAGATGACGTCGTTTTTGGTAGTTTCACGACGCTACCTAGCTTAAACTAACCTAACCTAACCTTCGCACTTCTATCGTTAGAAAACGTTTTACTCACCACTTTACAATGTTTTCTACAAGATTACGACGGTTTCATGCGCTTTCACATTAGATATTGTTGTTCCCGACTTGTAATGTTGAAAAACACTACATCTCACTAAGTGACATTGTTTAATGCGGTTTTACGACGGTTGATATCTCAACCTAACCTAACATTCGCACTTGTATCTAAATACGCTCAATTACACTGTTTCGTTCACAATTACGATATTTGCTTGACCTCACAGTTTCTCACCAACTTATTACAGTTCAGAACGCTGTATCTCGCTAAATGACATCGTTCTTTAAGGTTTCACGATACTTGCATGCGCTTTAACGAGAATATCACAATAAAGCAGTTTCGCACTTGTAACGGCACAAGACGCAGTATCTGGCTAGTTCATGCCATTTTGTGTGCTTTCACAACATTTCACCTATCGCAGTTTAATACTCGCTATAAAACAACACTATCTCGTTAGATGACGTCGTTTTTGGTAGTTTCACGACGCTACCTAGCTTAAACTAACCTAACCTAACCTTCGCACTTCTATCGTTAGAAAACGTTTTACTCACCACTTTACAATGTTTTCTACAAGATTACGACGGTTTCATGCGCTTTCACATTAGATATTGTTGTTCCCGACTTGTAATGTTGAAAAACACTACATCTCACTAAGTGACATTGTTTAATGCGGTTTTACGACGGTTGATATCTCAACCTAACCTAACATTCGCACTTGTATCTAAATACGCTCAATTACACTGTTTCGTTCACAATTACGATATTTGCTTGACCTCACAGTTTCTCACCAACTTATTACAGTTCAAAACGCTGTATCTCGCTAAATGACATCGTTCTTTAAGGTTTCACGATACTTGCATGCGCTTTACCGAGAATGTCAAAACATAGCAGTTTCGCACTTGTAACGGTACAACACGCAGTATTTGGCTTGTTCATGCCGTTTTGTGTGCTTTCACATTTTACCTATCGCAGTTTCGTACTCGCAATAAAACAACACTATCTCGTTAGATGACGTCGTTTTTGGTGGTTTCACGACGCTACCTAGCTTAAACTAACATAACTCAACCTAATATAACCTTCGCACTTCTATTGTTAGAAAACGTTTTACTCGCTACTTTACATTGCTTTCTACAACATTACGACGGTTTCAAGCGCTTTCACATTAGATATCGCAGTTCCCAACTTGTAAAGGTGAAAAACACTGCATCTCACTAAGTGACATTGTTTATTGCGGTTTAACAACGGTTCATACCTTAACCTAACGTAACCTAACCTAACCTAACCCAACCTAACCTTACATAACCTAACCTAACATAACCTAACCTAACCTAACCTAACCAAACCTAACCTAACGACGTTTGCAAGCGCTTTCACATTAGATATCGCAGTTCCCAACTTGTAAAGGTGAAAAACACTGCATCTCACTAAGTGACATTGTTTAATGCGGTTTTAGCACGGTTCGTATCTTAACCTAACCTAACCTAACCTAACCTAACCTAACCCAACCTAACCTAACATAACCTAACCTAACCTAACCTAACCTAACCAAACCTAACCTAACGTAACCTAACCTAACCTAACCTAACCTAACGACGTTTGCAAGCGCTTTCACATTAGATATCGCAGTTCCCGACTTGTAATGGTGAAAAACACTGCATCTCACTAAGTGACATTGTTTAATGCGGTTTTACGACGGTTCATATCTTAACCTAACCTAACATTCGTACTTGTATGGAAAAACGCTCTATTACACTGTTTCGTTCACAATTACGATATTTGCATAACCTCACAGTTTTTCACCAACTTATTGCAGTACAGAACGCTGTATCTCGCTAAATGACATCGTTCTTTAAGGTTTCACGATGCTTGCATGCGCTTTAACAAGAATATCACATTATAGCAGTTTCGCACTTGTAACGGTACAACACGCAGTATCTGGCTTGTTCAAGCCGTTTTGTGTACTTTCACAACATTTCACCTATTGCAGTTACGTACATGCAATAAAACAACGCTATCTCGTTAGTTGACGTCCTTTTTGGTGGTCTCACGACGCTACATAGCTTAAACTAACATAACTCAAGCTAACCTTCGCACTTCTATCGTTAGAAAACGTTTTACTCGCAACTTTACAATGTTTTCTACAAGATTACGACGGTTTCATGCGCTTTCACATTAGATATTGTAGTTCCCGACTTGTAATGTTGAAAAACACTACATCTCACTAAGTGACATTGTTTAATGCGGTTTTACGACGGTTGATATCTCAACCTAACCTAACATTCGCACTTGTATCTAAATACGCTCAATTACACTGTTTCGTTCACTATTACGATATTTGCTTGACCTCACAGTTTCTCACCAACTTATTACAGTTCAGAACGCTGTATCTCGCTAAATGACATCGTTCTTTAAGGTTTCACGATACTTGCATGCGCTTTAACGAGAATATCACAATAAAGCAGTTTCGCACTTGTAACGGCACAAGACGCAGTATCTGGCTAGTTCATGCCATTTTGTGTGCTTTCACAACATTTCACCTATCGCAGTTTAATACTCGCTATAAAACAACACTATCTCGTTAGATGACGTCGTTTTTGGTAGTTTCACGACGCTACCTAGCTTAAACTAACCTAACCTAACCTTCGCACTTCTATCGTTAGAAAACGTTTTACTCACCACTTTACAATGTTTTCTACAAGATTACGACGGTTTCATGCGCTTTCACATTAGATATTGTTGTTCCCGACTTGTAATGTTGAAAAACACTACATCTCACTAAGTGACATTGTTTAATGCGGTTTTACGACGGTTGATATCTCAACCTAACCTAACATTCGCACTTGTATCTAAATACGCTCAATTACACTGTTTCGTTCACAATTACGATATTTGCTTGACCTCACAGTTTCTCACCAACTTATTACAGTTCAGAACGCTGTATCTCGCTAAATGACATCGTTCTTTAAGGTTTCACGATACTTGCATGCGCTTTAACGAGAATATCACAATAAAGCAGTTTCGCACTTGTAACGGCACAAGACGCAGTATCTGGCTAGTTCATGCCATTTTGTGTGCTTTCACAACATTTCACCTATCGCAGTTTAATACTCGCTATAAAACAACACTATCTCGTTAGATGACGTCGTTTTTGGTAGTTTCACGACGCTACCTAGCTTAAACTAACCTAACCTAACCTTCGCACTTCTATCGTTAGAAAACGTTTTACTCACCACTTTACAATGTTTTCTACAAGATTACGACGGTTTCATGCGCTTTCACATTAGATATCGTAGTTCCCGACTTGTAATGTTGAAAAACACTACATCTCACTAAGTGACATTGTTTAATGCGGTTTTACGACGGTTCATATCTTAACCTAACCTAACATTCGCACTTGTATCTAAAAACGCTCTATTACACTGTTTTGTTCACAATTACAATATTTGCATAACCTCACAGTTTTTCACCAACTCATTGCAGTACATAACGTTGTATCTCGCTAAATGACATTGTTCTTTAAGGTTTCACGATGCTTGCATGCGCTCTAACGAGAATATCACAATATAGCAGTTTCGCACTTGTAACGGTAGAACACGCAGTATTTGGCTTGTTCATGCCGTTTTGTGTGCTTTCACAACATTTCACCTATCGCAGTTTAATACTCGCTATAAAACAACACTATCTCGTTAGATGACGTCGTTTTTGGTAGTTTCACGACGCTACCTAGCTTAAACTAACCTAACCTAACCTAACCTTCACACTTCTATCGTTAGAAAACGTTTTACTCACCACTTTACAATGTTTTCTACAAGATTACGACGGTTTCATGCGCTTTCACATTAGATATCGCAGTTCCCAACTTGTAAAGGTGAAAAACACTGCATCTCACTAAGTGACATTGTTTATTGCGGTTTTAGCGCGGTTCATATCTTAACCTAACCTAACCTAACCTAACCCAGCCTAACCTAACATAACCTAACCTAACCTAACCTAACCAAACCCAACCTAACGTAACCTAACCTAACCTAACCTAACCTAACCTAACCTAACCTAACCAAACCTAACCTAACCTAACCTAACGTAACCTAACCTAACCTAACCTAACGACGTTTGCAAGCGCTTTCACATTAGATATCGAAGTTCCCGACTTGTAATGGTGAAAAACACTGCATCTCATCAAGTGACATTGTTTAATGCGGTTTTACGACGGTTCATATCTTAACCTAACCTAACATTCGCACTTGTATTAAAAAACGCTCTATTACACTGTTTCGTTCACAATTAGGATATTTGCATAACCTCACAGTTTTTCACCAACTTATTGCAGTACAGAACGCTGTATCTCGCTAAATGACATCGTTCTTTAAGGTTTCACGATGCTTGCATGCGCTTTAACGAGAATATCACAACATAGCAGTTTCGCACTTGTAACGGTACAACACGCAGTATTTGGCTTGTTCATGCCGTTTTGTGTGCTTTCACAACATTTCACCTATCGCAGTTTCGTACTCGCAATAAAACAACACTATCTCGTTAGATGACGTTGTTTTTGGTAGTTTCACGACGCTACCAGCTTAAACTAACATAACTCAACCTAACATAACCTTCGCACTTCTATCGTTAGAAAACGTTTTACTCGCTACTTTACATTGCTTTCTACAACAATACGACGGTTTCAAGCGCTTTCACATTAGATATCGCAGTTCCCAACTTGTAAAGGTGAAAAACACTGCATCTCACTAAGTGACATTGTGTAATGCGGTTTTAGCGCGGTTCATATCTTAACCTAACCTAACCTAACCCAACCTAACCTAACATAACCTAACCTAACCTAACCTAACCAAACCTAACCTAACGTAACCTAACCTAACCTAACCTAACCTAACCTAACCTAACCTAACGACGTTTGCAAGCGCTTTCACATTAGATATCGCAGTTCCCGACTTGTAATGGTGAAAAACACAGCATCTCACTAAGTGACATTGTTTAATGCGGTTTTAGCGCGGTTCATATCTTAACCTAACCTAACCTTACCTAACCCAACCTAACCTAACCTAACCTAACCAAACCTTACCTAACATCCCTAACCTAACCTAACCTAACCTAACCTAACCAAACCTAACCTAACCTAACCTAACGTAACCTAACCTAACCTAACCTAACCTAACGACGTTTGCAAGCGCTTTCACATTAGATATCGCAGTTCCCGACTTGTAATGGTGAAAAACACTGCATCTCATCAAGTGACATTGTTTAATGCGGTTTTACGACGGTTCATATCTTAACCTAACCTAACATTCGCACTTGTATTAAAAAACGCTCTATTACACTGTATCGTTCACAATTACGATATTTGCTTGACCTCACAGTTTCTCACCAACTTATTACAGTACAGAACGCTGTATCTCGCTAAATGACATCGTTCTTTAAGGTTTCACGATACTTGCATGCGCTTTACCGAGAATGTCAAAACATAGCAGTTTCGCACTTGTAACGGTACAACACGCAGTATTTGGCTTGTTCATGCCGTTTTGTGTGCTTTCACAACATTTCACCTATCGCAGTTTAATACTCGCTATAAAACAACACTATCTCGTTAGATGACGTCGTTTTTGGTACTTTCACGACGCTACCTAGCTTAAACTAACCTAACCTAACCTTCGCACTTCTATCGTTAGAAAACGTTTTACTCACCACTTTACAATGTTTTCTACAAGATTACAACGGTTTCATGCGCTTTCACATTAGATATCGTAGTTCCCGACTTGTAATGTTGAAAAACACTACATCTCACTAAGTGACATTGTTTAATGCGGTTTTACGACGGTTCATATCTTAACCTAACCTAACATTCGCACTTGTATCTAAAAACGCTCTATTACACTGTTTTGTTCACAATTACAATATTTGCATAACCTCACAGTTTTTCACTAACTCATTGCAGTACAGAACGTTGTATCTCGCTAAATGACATTGTTCTTTAAGGTTTCACGATGCTTGCATGCGCTCTAACGAGAATATCACAATATAGCAGTTTCGCACTTGTAACGGTAGAACACGCAGTATTTGGCTTGTTCATGCCGTTTTGTGTGCTTTCACAACATTTCACCTATCGCAGTTTAATACTCGCTATAAAACAACACTATCTCGTTAGATGACGTCGTTTTTGGTAGTTTCACGACGCTACCTAGCTTAAACTAACCTAACCTAACCTAACCTTCGCACTTCTATCGTTAGAAAACGTTTTACTCACCACTTTACAATGTTTTCTACAAGATTACGACGGTTTCATGCGCTTTCACATTAGATATCGCAGTTCCCAACTTGTAAAGTGAAAAACACTGCATCTCACTAAGTGACATTGTTTATTGCGGTTTTAGCGCGGTTCATATCTTAACCTAACCTAACCTAACCTAACCTAACCTAACCCAACCTAACCTAACATAACCTAACCTAACCTAACCTAACCAAACCTAACCTAACGTAACGTAACCTAACCTAACCTAACCTAACCTAACCAAACCTAACCTAACCTAACCTAACGTAACCTAACCTAACCTAACCTAACGACGTTTGCAAGCGCTTTCACATTAGATATCGCAGTTCCCGACTTGTAATGGTGAAAAACACTGCATCTCATCAAGTGACATTGTTTAATGCGGTTTTACGACGGTTCATATCTTAACCTAACCTAACATTCGCACTTGTATTAAAAAACGCTCTATTACACTGTTTCGTTCACAATTAGGATATTTGCATAACCTCACAGTTTTTCACCAACTTATTGCAGTACAGAACGCTGTATCTCGCTAAATGACATCGTTCTTTAAGGTTTCACGATGCTTGCATGCGCTTTAACGAGAATATCACAACATAGCAGTTTCGCACTTGTAACGGTACAACACGCAGTATTTGGCTTGTTCATGCCGTTTTGTGTGCTTTCACAACATTTCACCTATTGCAGTTACGTACACGCAATAAAACAACGCTATCTCGTTAGTTGACGTCCTTTTTGGTGGTCTCACGACGCTACATAGCTTAAACTAACATAACTCAAGCTAACCTTCGCACTTCTATCGTTAGAAAACGTTTTACTCGCAACTTTACAATGTTTTCTACAAGATTACGACGGTTTCATGCGCTTTCACATTAGATATCGTAGTTCCCGACTTGTAATGTTGAAAAACACTACATCTCACTAAGTGACATTGTTTAATGCGGTTTTACGACGGTTGATATCTCAACCTAACCTAACATTCGCACTTGTATCTAAATACGCTCAATTACACTGTTTCGTTCACAATTACAATATTTGCTTGACCTCACAGTTTCTCACCAACTTATTACAGTACAGAACGCTGTATCTCGCTAAATGACATCGTTCTTTAAGGTTTCACGATGCTTGCATGCGCTTTAACGAGAATATCAAAACATAGCAGTTTCGCACTTGTAACGGTACAACACGCAGTATTTGGCTTGTTCATGCCGTTTTGTGTGCTTTCACAACATTTCACCTATTGCAGTTACGTACATGCAATAAAACAACGCTATCTCGTTAGTTGACGTCCTTTTTGGTGGTCTCACGACGCTACATAGCTTAAACTAACATAACTCAAGCTAACCTTCGCACTTCTATCGTTAGAAAACGTTTTACTCACCACTTTACAATGTTTTCTACAAGATTACGACGGTTTCATGCGCTTTCACATTAGATATCGTAGTTCCCGACTTGTAATGTTGAAAAACACTACATCTCACTAAGTGACATTGTTTAATGCGGTTTTACGACGGTTCATATCTTAACCTAACCTAACATTCGCACTTGTATCTAAAAACGCTCTATTACACTGTTTTGTTCACAATTACAATATTTGCATAACCTCACAGTTTTTCACCAACTTATTGCAGTACAGAACGTTGTATCTCGCTAAATGACATTGTTCTTTAAGGTTTCACGATGCTTGCATGCGCTTTAACGAGAATATCACAATATAGCAGTTTCACACTTGTAACGGTAGAACACGCAGTATTTGGCTTGTTCATGCCGTTTTGTGTGCTTTCACAACATTTCACCTATCGCAGTTTATTACTCGCTATAAAATAACACTATCTCGTTAGATGACGTCGTTTTTGGTAGTTTCACGACGCTACCTAGCTTAAACTAACCTAACCTAACCTAACCTTCGCACTTCTATCGTTAGAAAACGTTTTACTCACCACTTTACAATGTTTTCTACAAGATTACGACGGTTTCATGCGCTTTCACATTAGATATCGCAGTTCCCAACTTGTAAAGGTGAAAAGCACTGCATCTCACTAAGTGACATTGTTTAATGTGGTTTTAGCGCGGTTCATATCTTAACCTAACCTAACCTAACCTAACCCAACCTAACCTAACATAACCTAACCTAACCTAACCTTACCAAACCTAACCTAACGTAACCTAACCTAACCTAACCTAACCTAACCTAACGACGTTTGCAAGCGCTTTCGCATTAGATATCGCAGTTCCCGACTTGTAATGGTGAAAAACACAGCATCTCACTAAGTGACATTGTTTAATGCGGTTTTAGCGCGGTTCATATCTTAACCTAACCTAACCTTACCTAACCCAACCTAACCTAAACTAACCTAACCAAACCTTACCTAACATCCCTAACCTAACCTAACCTAACCTAACCTAACCTAACCTAACCAAACCTAACCTAACCTAACCTAACGTAACCTAACCTAACCTAACCTAACCTAACCTAACGACGTTTGCAAGCGCTTTCACATTAGATATCGCAGTTCCCGACTTGTAATGGTGAAAAACACTGCATCTCACTAAGTGACATTGTTTAATGCGGTTTTACGACGGTTCATATCTTAACCTAACCTAACATTCGCACTTGTATTAAAAAACGCTCTATTACACTGTTTCGTTCACAATTAGGATATTTGCATAACCTCACAGTTTTTCACCAACTTATTGCAGTACAGAACGCTGTATCTCGCTAAATGACATCGTTCTTTAAAGTTTCACGATGCTTGCATGCGCTTTAACGAGAATATCACAACATAGCACTTTCGCACTTGTAACGGTACAACACGCAGTATTTGGCTTGTTCATGCCGTTTTGTGTGCTTTCACAACATTTCACCTATCGCAGTTTCGTACTCGCAATAAAACAACACTATCTCGTTAGATGACGTTGTTTTTGGTAGTTTCACGACGCTACCTAGCTTAAACTAACATAACTCAACCTAACATAACCTTCGCACTTCTATCGTTAGAAAACGTTTTACTCGCTACTTTACATTGCTTTCTACAACAATACGACGGTTTCAAGCGCTTTCACATTAGATATCGCAGTTCCCAACTTGTAAAGGTGGAAAACACTGCATCTCACTAAGTGACATTGTGTAATGCGGTTTTAGCGCGGTTCATATCTTAACCTAACCTAACCTAACCTAACCCAACCTAACCTAACATAACCTAACCTAACCTAACCTAACCAAACCTAACCTAACGTAACCTAACCTAACCTAACCTAACCTAACCTAACCTAACGACGTTTGCAAGCGCTTTCACATTAGATATCGCAGTTCCCGACTTGTAATGGTGAAAAACACAGCATCTCACTAAGTGACATTGTTTAATGCGGTTTTAGCGCGGTTCATATCTTAACCTAACCTAACCTTACCTAACCCAACCTAACCTAACCTAACCTAACCAAACCTTACCTAACATCCCTAACCTAACCTAACCTAACCTAACCAAACCTAACCTAACCTAACCTAACGTAACCTAACCTAACCTAACCTAACCTAACCTAACGACGTTTGCAAGCGCTTTCACATTAGATATCGCAGTTCGCGACTTGTAATGGTGAAAAACACTGCATCTCATCAAGTGACATTGTTTAATGCGGTTTTACGACGGTTCATATCTTAACCTAACCTAACATTCGCACTTGTATTAAAAAACGCTCTATTACACTGTTTCGTTCACAATTACGATATTTGCTTGCCCTCACAGTTTCTCACCAACTTATTACAGTACAGAACGCTGTATCTCGCTAAATGACATCGTTCTTTAAGGTTTCACGATACTTGCATGCGCTTTACCGAGAATGTCAAAACATAGCAGTTTCGCACTTGTAACGGTACAACACGCAGTATTTGGCTTGTTCATGCCGTTTTGTGTGCTTTCACAACATTTCACCTATCGCAGTTTAATACTCGCTATAAAACAACACTATCTCGTTAGATGACGTCGTTTTTGGTACTTTCACGACGCTACCTAGCTTAAACTAACCTAACCTAACCTTCGCACTTCTATCGTTAGAAAACGTTTTACTCACCACTTTACAATGTTTTCTACAAGATTACGACGGTTTCATGCGCTTTCACATTAGATATCGTAGTTCCCGACTTGTAATGTTGAAAAACACTACATCTCACTAAGTGACATTGTTTAATGCGGTTTTACGACGGTTCATATCTTAACCTAACCTAACATTCGCACTTGTATCTAAAAACGCTCTATTACACTGTTTTGTTCACAATTACAATATTTGCATAACCTCACAGTTTTTCACCAACTCATTGCAGTACAGAACGTTGTATCTCGCTAAATGACATTGTTCTTTAAGGTTTCACGATGCTTGCATGCGCTCTAACGAGAATATCACAATATAGCAGTTTCGCACTTGTAACGGTAGAACACGCAGTATTTGGCTTGTTCATGCCGTTTTGTGTGCTTTCACAACATTTCACCTATCGCAGTTTAATACTCGCTATAAAACAACACTATCTCGTTAGATGACGTCGTTTTTGGTAGTTTCACGACGCTACCTAGCTTAAACTAACCTAACCTAACCTAACCTTCGCACTTCTATCGTTAGAAAACGTTTTACTCACCACTTTACAATGTTTTCTACAAGATTACGACGGTTTCATGCGCTTTCACATTAGATATCGCAGTTCCCAACTTGTAAAGGTGAAAAACACTGCATCTCACTAAGTGACATTGTTTATTGCGGTTTTAGCGCGGTTCATATCTTAACCTAACCTAACCTAACCTAACCTAACCCAACCTAACCTAACATAACCTAACCTAACCTAACCTAACCAAACCCAACCTAACGTAACCTAACCTAACCTAACCTAACCTAACCTAACCTAACCAAACCTAACCTAACCTAACCTAACGTAACCTAACCTAACCTAACCTAACGACGTTTGCAAGCGCTTTCACATTAGATATCGCAGTTCCCGACTTGTAATGGTGAAAAACACTGCATCTCATCAAGTGACATTGTTTAATGCGGTTTTACGACGATTCATATCTTAACCTAACCTAACATTCGCACTTGTATTAAAAAACGCTCTATTACACTGTTTCGTTCACAATTAGGATATTTGCATAACCTCACAGTTTTTCACCAACTTATTGCAGTACAGAACGCTGTATCTCGCTAAATGACATCGTTCTTTAAGGTTTCACGATGCTTGCATGCGCTTTAACGAGAATATCACAACATAGCAGTTTCGCACTTGTAACGGTACAACACGCAGTATTTGGCTTGTTCATGCCGTTTTGTGTGCTTTCACAACATTTCACCTATCGCAGTTTCGTACTCGCAATAAAACAACACTATCTCGGTAGATGACGTTGTTTTTGGTAGTTTCACGACGCTACCTAGCTTAAACTAACATAACTCAACCTAACATAACCTTCGCATTTCTATCGTTAGAAAACGTTTTACTCGCTACTTTACATTGCTTTCTACAACAATACGACGGTTTCAAGCGCTTTCACATTAGATATCGCAGTTCCCAACTTGTAAAGGTGAAAAACACTGCATCTCACTAAGTGACATTGTGTAATGCGGTTTTAGCGCGGTTCATATCTTAACCTAACCTAACCTAACCTAACCTAACCCAACCTAACCTAACATAACCTAACCTAACCTAACCTAACCTAACCAAACCTAACCTAACGTAACCTAACCTAACCTAACCTAACCTAACCTAACCTAACCTAACGTAACCTAACGACGTTTGCAAGCGCTTTCACATTAGATATCGCAGTTCCCGACTTGTAATGGTGAAAAACACAGCATCTCACTAAGTGACATTGTTTAATGCGGTTTTAGCGCGGTTCATATCTTAACCTAACCTAACCTTACCTAACCCAACCTAACCTAACCTAACCTAACCAAACCTTACCTAACATCCCTAACCTAACCTAACCTAACCTAACCTAACCTAACCAAACCTAACCTAACCTAACCTAACGTAACCTAACCTAACCTAACCTAACCTAACGACGTTTGCAAGCGCTTTCACATTAGATATCGCAGTTCCCGACTTGTAATGGTGAAAAACACTGCATCTCATCAAGTGACATTGTTTAATGCGGTTTTACGACGGTTCATATCTTAACCTAACCTAACATTCGCACTTGTATTAAAAAACGCTCTATTACACTGTTTCGTTCACAATTACGATATTTGCTTGACCTCACAGTTTCTCACCAACTTATTACAGTACAGAACGCTGTATCTCGCTAAATGACATCGTTCTTTAAGGTTTCACGATACTTGCATGCGCTTTACCGAGAATGTCAAAACATAGCAGTTTCGCACTTGTAACGGTACAACACGCAGTATTTGGCTTGTTCATGCCGTTTTGTGTGCTTTCACAACATTTCACCTATCGCAGTTTAATACTCGCTATAAAACAACACTATCTCGTTAGATGACGTCGTTTTTGGTACTTTCACGACGCTACCTAGCTTAAACTAACCTAACCTAACCTTCGCACTTCTATCGTTAGAAAACGTTTTACTCACCACTTTACAATGTTTTCTACAAGATTACAACGGTTTCATGCGCTTTCACATTAGATATCGTAGTTCCCGACTTGTAATGTTGAAAAACACTACATCTCACTAAGTGAAATTGTTTAATGCGGTTTTACGACGGTTCATATCTTAACCTAACCTAACATTCGCACTTGTATCTAAAAACGCTCTATTACACTGTTTTGTTCACAATTACAATATTTGCATAACCTCACAGTTTTTCACCAACTCATTGCAGTACAGAACGTTGTATCTCGCTAAATGACATTGTTCTTTAAGGTTTCACGATGCTTGCATGCGCTCTAACGAGAATATCACAATATAGCAGTTTCGCACTTGTAACGGTAGAACACGCAGTATTTGGCTTGTTCATGCCGTTTTGTGTGCTTTCACAACATTTCACCTATCGCAGTTTAATACTCGCTATAAAACAACACTATCTCGTTAGATGACGTCGTTTTTGGTAGTTTCACGACGCTACCTAGCTTAAACTAACCTAACCTAACCTAACCTTCGCACTTCTATCGTTAGAAAACGTTTTACTCACCACTTTACAATGTTTTCTACAAGATTACGACGGTTTCATGCGCTTTCACATTAGATATCGCAGTTCCCAACTTGTAAAGGTGAAAAACACTGCATCTCACTAAGTGACATTGTTTATTGCGGTTTTAGCGCGGTTCATATCTTAACCTAACCTAACCTAACCTAACCTAACCTAACCCAACCTAACCTAACATAACCTAACCTAACCTAACCTAACCAAACCTAACCTAACGTAACATAACCTAACCTAACCTAACCTAACCTAACCAAACCTAACCTAACCTAACCTAACGTAACCTAACCTAACCTAACCTAACGACGTTTGCAAGCGCTTTCACATTAGATATCGCAGTTCCCGACTTGTAATGGTGAAAAACACTGCATCTCATCAAGTGACATTGTTTATTGCGGTTTTACGACGGTTCATATCTTAACCTAACCTAACATTCGCACTTGTATTAAAAAACGCTCTATTACACTGTTTCGTTCACAATTAGGATATTTGCATAACCTCACAGTTTTTCACCAACTTATTGCAGTACAGAACGCTGTATCTCGCTAAATGACATCGTTCTTTAAGGTTTCACGATGCTTGCATGCGCTTTAACGAGAATATCACAACATAGCAGTTTCGCACTTGTAACGGTACAACACGCAGTATTTGGCTTGTTCATGCCGTTTTGTGTGCTTTCACAACATTTCACCTATTGCAGTTACGTACATGCAATAAAACAACGCTATCTCGTTAGTTGACGTCCTTTTTGGTGGTCTCACGACGCTACATAGCTTAAACTAACATAACTCAAGCTAACCTTCGCACTTCTATCGTTAGAAAACGTTTTACTCGCAACTTTACAATGTTTTCTACAAGATTACGACGGTTTCATGCGCTTTCACATTAGATATCGTAGTTCCCGACTTGTAATGTTGAAAAACACTACATCTCACTAAGTGACATTGTTTAATGCGGTTTTACGACGGTTGATATCTCAACCTAACCTAACATTCGCACTTGTATCTAAATACGCTCAATTACACTGTTTCGTTCACAATTACAATATTTGCTTGACCTCACAGTTTCTCACCAACTTATTACAGTACAGAACGCTGTATCTCGCTAAATGACATCGTTCTTTAAGGTTTCACGATGCTTGCATGCGCTTTAACGAGAATATCAA
Organism: Rhipicephalus microplus; assembly: GCF_043290135.1. Taxonomy (NCBI): domain Eukaryota; kingdom Metazoa; phylum Arthropoda; class Arachnida; order Ixodida; family Ixodidae; genus Rhipicephalus; species Rhipicephalus microplus. Next base: position 520,907 of record NW_027464698.1, on the reverse strand, counting down.
AACATAGCAGTTTCGCACTTGTAACGGTACAACACGCAGTATTTGGCTTGTTCATGCCGTTTTGTGTGCTTTCACAACATTTCACCTATTGCAGTTACGTACATGCAATAAAACAACGCTATCTCGTTAGTTGACGTCCTTTTTGGTGGTCTCACGACGCTACATAGCTTAAACTAACATAACTCAAGCTAACCTTCGCACTTCTATCGTTAGAAAACGTTTTACTCACCACTTTACAATGTTTTCTACAAGATTACGACGGTTTCATGCGCTTTCACATTAGATATCGTAGTTCCCGACTTGTAATGTTGAAAAACACTACATCTCACTAAGTGACATTGTTTAATGCGGTTTTACGACGGTTCATATCTTAACCTAACCTAACATTCGCACTTGTATCTAAAAACGCTCTATTACACTGTTTTGTTCACAATTACAATATTTGCATAACCTCACAGTTTTTCACCAACTTATTGCAGTACAGAACGTTGTATCTCGCTAAATGACATTGTTCTTTAAGGTTTCACGATGCTTGCATGCGCTTTAACGAGAATATCACAATATAGCAGTTTCACACTTGTAACGGTAGAACACGCAGTATTTGGCTTGTTCATGCCGTTTTGTGTGCTTTCACAACATTTCACCTATCGCAGTTTATTACTCGCTATAAAATAACACTATCTCGTTAGATGACGTCGTTTTTGGTAGTTTCACGACGCTACCTAGCTTAAACTAACCTAACCTAACCTAACCTTCGCACTTCTATCGTTAGAAAACGTTTTACTCACCACTTTACAATGTTTTCTACAAGATTACGACGGTTTCATGCGCTTTCACATTAGATATCGCAGTTCCCAACTTGTAAAGGTGAAAAGCACTGCATCTCACTAAGTGACATTGTTTAATGTGGTTTTAGCGCGGTTCATATCTTAACCTAACCTAACCTAACCTAACCCAACCTAACCTAACATAACCTAACCTAACCTAACCTAACCTTACCAAACCTAACCTAACGTAACCTAACCTAACCTAACGACGTTTGCAAGCGCTTTCGCATTAGATATCGCAGTTCCCGACTTGTAATGGTGAAAAACACAGCATCTCACTAAGTGACATTGTTTAATGCGGTTTTAGCGCGGTTCATATCTTAACCTAACCTAACCTTACCTAACCCAACCTAACCTAAACTAACCTAACCAAACCTTACCTAACATCCCTAACCTAACCTAACCTAACCTAACCTAACCTAACCAAACCTAACCTAACCTAACCTAACGTAACCTAACCTAACCTAACCTAACCTAACCTAACGACGTTTGCAAGCGCTTTCACATTAGATATCGCAGTTCCCGACTTGTAATGGTGAAAAACACTGCATCTCACTAAGGACATTGTTTAATGCGGTTTTACGACGGTTCATATCTTAACCTAACCTAACATTCGCACTTGTATTAAAAAACGCTCTATTACACTGTTTCGTTCACAATTAGGATATTTGCATAACCTCACAGTTTTTCACCAACTTATTGCAGTACAGAACGCTGTATCTCGCTAAATGACATCGTTCTTTAAGGTTTCACGATGCTTGCATGCGCTTTAACGAGAATATCACAACATAGCAGTTTCGCACTTGTAACGGTACAACACGCAGTATTTGGCTTGTTCATGCCGTTTTGTGTGCTTTCACAACATTTCACCTATCGCAGTTTCGTACTCGCAATAAAACAACACTATCTCGTTAGATGACGTTGTTTTTGGTAGTTTCACGACGCTACCTAGCTTAAACTAACATAACTCAACCTAACATAACCTTCGCACTTCTATCGTTAGAAAACGTTTTACTCGCTACTTTACATTGCTTTCTACAACAATACGACGGTTTCAAGCGCTTTCACATTAGATATCGCAGTTCCCAACTTGTAAAGGTGGAAAACACTGCATCTCACTAAGTGACATTGTGTAATGCGGTTTTAGCGCGGTTCATATCTTAACCTAACCTAACCTAACCTAACCTAACCCAACCTAACCTAACATAACCTAACCTAACCTAACCTAACCAAACCTAACCTAACGTAACCTAACCTAACCTAACCTAACCTAACCTAACCTAACGACGTTTGCAAGCGCTTTCACATTAGATATCGCAGTTCCCGACTTGTAATGGTGAAAAACACAGCATCTCACTAAGTGACATTGTTTAATGCGGTTTTAGCGCGGTTCATATCTTAACCTAACCTAACCTTACCTAACCCAACCTAACCTAACCTAACCTAACCAAACCTTACCTAACATCCCTAACCTAACCTAACCTAACCTAACCAAACCTAACCTAACCTAACCTAACGTAACCTAACCTAACCTAACCTAACCTAACGACGTTTGCAAGCGCTCTCACATTAGATATCGCAGTTCGCGACTTGTAATGGTGAAAAACACTGCATCTCATCAAGTGACATTGTTTAATGCGGTTTTACGACGGTTCATATCTTAACCTAACCTAACATTCGCACTTGTATTAAAAAACGCTCTATTACACTGTTTCGTTCACAATTACGATATTTGCTTGCCCTCACAGTTTCTCACCAACTTATTACAGTACAGAACGCTGTATCTCGCTAAATGACATCGTTCTTTAAGGTTTCACGATACTTGCATGCGCTTTACCGAGAATGTCAAAACATAGCAGTTTCGCACTTGTAACGGTACAACACGCAGTATTTGGCTTGTTCATGCCGTTTTGTGTGCTTTCACAACATTTCACCTATCGCAGTTTAATACTCGCTATAAAACAACACTATCTCGTTAGATGACGTCGTTTTTGGTACTTTCACGACGCTACCTAGCTTAAACTAACCTAACCTAACCTTCGCACTTCTATCGTTAGAAAACGTTTTACTCACCACTTTACAATGTTTTCTACAAGATTACGACGGTTTCATGCGCTTTCACATTAGATATCGTAGTTCCCGACTTGTAATGTTGAAAAACACTACATCTCACTAAGTGACATTGTTTAATGCGGTTTTACGACGGTTCATATCTTAACCTAACCTAACATTCGCACTTGTATCTAAAAACGCTCTATTACACTGTTTTGTTCACAATTACAATATTTGCATAACCTCACAGTTTTTCACCAACTCATTGCAGTACAGAACGTTGTATCTCGCTAAATGACATTGTTCTTTAAGGTTTCACGATGCTTGCATGCGCTCTAACGAGAATATCACAATATAGCAGTTTCGCACTTGTAACGGTAGAACACGCAGTATTTGGCTTGTTCATGCCGTTTTGTGTGCTTTCACAACATTTCACCTATCGCAGTTTAATACTCGCTATAAAACAACACTATCTCGTTAGATGACGTCGTTTTTGGTAGTTTCACGACGCTACCTAGCTTAAACTAACCTAACCTAACCTAACCTTCGCACTTCTATCGTTAGAAAACGTTTTACTCACCACTTTACAATGTTTTCTACAAGATTACGACGGTTTCATGCGCTTTCACATTAGATATCGCAGTTCCCAACTTGTAAAGGTGAAAAACACTGCATCTCACTAAGTGACATTGTTTATTGCGGTTTTAGCGCGGTTCATATCTTAACCTAACCTAACCTAACCTAACCTAACCCAACCTAACCTAACATAACCTAACCTAACCTAACCTAACCAAACCCAACCTAACGTAACCTAACCTAACCTAACCTAACCTAACCTAACCAAACCTAACCTAACCTATTCTAACGTAACCTAACCTAACCTAACCTAACGACGTTTGCAAGCGCTTTCACATTAGATATCGCAGTTCCCGACTTGTAATGGTGAAAAACACTGCATCTCATCAAGTGACATTGTTTATTGCGGTTTTACGACGGTTCATATCTTAACCTAACCTAACATTCGCACTTGTATTAAAAAACGCTCTATTACACTGTTTCGTTCACAATTAGGATATTTGCATAACCTCACAGTTTTTCACCAACTTATTGCAGTACAGAACGCTGTATCTCGCTAAATGACATCGTTCTTTAAGGTTTCACGATGCTTGCATGCGCTTTAACGAGAATATCACAACATAGCAGTTTCGCACTTGTAACGGTACAACACGCAGTATTTGGCTTGTTCATGCCGTTTTGTGTGCTTTCACAACATTTCACCTATCGAAGTTTCGTACTCGCAATAAAACAACACTATCTCGTTAGATGACGTTGTTTTTGGTAGTTTCACGACGCTACCTAGCTTAAACTAACATAACTCAACCTAACATAACCTTCGCACTTCTATCGTTAGAAAACGTTTTACTCGCTACTTTACATTGCTTTCTACAACAATACGACGGTTTCAAGCGCTTTCACATTAGATATCGCAGTTCCCAACTTGTAAAGGTGAAAAACACTGCATCTCACTAAGTGACATTGTGTAATGCGGTTTTAGCGCGGTTCATATCTTAACCTAACCTAACCTAACCCAACCTAACCTAACATAACCTAACCTAACCTAACCTAACCAAACCTAACCTAACGTAACCTAACCTAACCTAACCTAACCTATCCTAACCTAACCTAACGACGTTTGCAAGCGCTTTCACATTAGATATCGCAGTTCCCGACTTGTAATGGTGAAAAACACAGCATCTCACTAAGTGACATTGTTTAATGCGGTTTTAGCGCGGTTCATATCTTAACCTAACCTAACCTTACCTAACCCAACCTAACCTAACCTAACCTAACCAAACCTTACCTAACATCCCTAACCTAACCTAACCTAACCTAACCTAACCAAACCTAACCTAACCTAACCTAACGTAACCTAACCTAACCTAACCTAACCTAACGACGTTTGCAAGCGCTTTCACATTAGATATCGCAGTTCCCGACTTGTAATGGTCAAAAACACTGCATCTCATCAAGTGACATTGTTTAATGCGGTTTTACGACGGTTCATATCTTAACCTAACCTAACATTCGCACTTGTATTAAAAAACGCTCTATTACACTGTATCGTTCACAATTACGATATTTGCTTGACCTCACAGTTTCTCACCAACTTATTACAGTACAGAACGCTGTATCTCGCTAAATGACATCGTTCTTTAAGGTTTCACGATACTTGCATGCGCTTTACCGAGAATGTCAAAACATAGCAGTTTCGCACTTGTAACGGTACAACACGCAGTATTTGGCTTGTTCATGCCGTTTTGTGTGCTTTCACAACATTTCACCTATCGCAGTTTAATACTCGCTATAAAACAACACTATCTCGTTAGATGACGTCGTTTTTGGTACTTTCACGACGCTACCTAGCTTAAACTAACCTAACCTAACCTTCGCACTTCTATCGTTAGAAAACGTTTTACTCACCGCTTTACAATGTTTTCTACAAGATTACAACGGTTTCATGCGCTTTCACATTAGATATCGTAGTTCCCGACTTGTAATGTTGAAAAACACTACATCTCACTAAGTGACATTGTTTAATGCGGTTTTACGACGGTTCATATCTTAACCTAACCTAACATTCGCACTTGTATTAAAAAACGCTCTATTACACTGTTTCGTTCACAATTAGGATATTTGCATAACCTCACAGTTTTTCACCAACTTATTGCAGTACAGAACGCTGTATCTCGCTAAATGACATCGTTCTTTAAGGTTTCACGATGCTTGCATGCGCTTTAACGAGAATATCACAACATAGCAGTTTCGCACTTGTAACGGTACAACACGCAGTATTTGGCTTGTTGATGCCGTTTTGTGTGCTTTCACAACATTTCACCTATTGCAGTTACGTACATGCAATAAAACAACGCTATCTCGTTAGTTGACGTCCTTTTTGGTGGTCTCACGACGCTACATAGCTTAAACTAACATAACTCAAGCTAACCTTCGCACTTCTATCGTTAGAAAACGTTTTACTCGCAACTTTACAATGTTTTCTACAAGATTACGACGGTTTCATGCGCTTTCACATTAGATATCGTAGTTCCCGACTTGTAATGTTGAAAAACACTACATCTCACTAAGTGACATTGTTTAATGCGGTTTTACGACGGTTCATATCTTAACCTAACCTAACATTCGCACTTGTATCTAAAAACGCTCTATTACACTGTTTTGTTCACAATTACAATATTTGCATAACCTCACAGTTTTTCACCAACTTATTGCAGTACAGAACGTTGTATCTCGCTAAATGACATTGTTCTTTAAGGTTTCACGATGCTTGCATGCGCTTTAACGAGAATATCACAATATAGCAGTTTCACACTTGTAACGGTAGAACACGCAGTATTTGGCTTGTTCATGCCGTTTTGTGTGCTTTCACAACATTTCACCTATCGCAGTTTATTACTCGCTATAAAATAACACTATCTCGTTAGATGACGTCGTTTTTGGTAGTTTCACGACGCTACCTAGCTTAAACTAACCTAACCTAACCTAACCTTCGCACTTCTATCGTTAGAAAACGTTTTACTCACCACTTTACAATGTTTTCTACAAGATTACGACGGTTTCATGCGCTTTCACATTAGATATCGCAGTTCCCAACTTGTAAAGGTGAAAAGCACTGCATCTCACTAAGTGACATTGTTTAATGTGGTTTTAGCGCGGTTCATATCTTAACCTAACCTAACCTAACCTAACCCAACCTAACCTAACATAACCTAACCTAACCTAACCTAACCTTACCAAACCTAACCTAACGTAACCTAACCTAACCTAACGACGTTTGCAAGCGCTTTCGCATTAGATATCGCAGTTCCCGACTTGTAATGGTGAAAAACACAGCATCTCACTAAGTGACATTGTTTAATGCGGTTTTAGCGCGGTTCATATCTTAACCTAACCTAACCTTACCTAACCCAACCTAACCTAAACTAACCTAACCAAACCTTACCTAACATCCCTAACCTAACCTAACCTAACCTAACCTAACCTAACCAAACCTAACCTAACCTAACCTAACGTAACCTAACCTAACCTAACCTAACCTAACCTAACGACGTTTGCAAGCGCTTTCACATTAGATATCGCAGTTCCCGACTTGTAATGGTGAAAAACACTGCATCTCACTAAGGACATTGTTTAATGCGGTTTTACGACGGTTCATATCTTAACCTAACCTAACATTCGCACTTGTATTAAAAAACGCTCTATTACACTGTTTCGTTCACAATTAGGATATTTGCATAACCTCACAGTTTTTCACCAACTTATTGCAGTACAGAACGCTGTATCTCGCTAAATGACATCGTTCTTTAAGGTTTCACGATGCTTGCATGCGCTTTAACGAGAATATCACAACATAGCAGTTTCGCACTTGTAACGGTACAACACGCAGTATTTGGCTTGTTCATGCCGTTTTGTGTGCTTTCACAACATTTCACCTATCGCAGTTTCGTACTCGCAATAAAACAACACTATCTCGTTAGATGACGTTGTTTTTGGTAGTTTCACGACGCTACCTAGCTTAAACTAACATAACTCAACCTAACATAACCTTCGCACTTCTATCGTTAGAAAACGTTTTACTCGCTACTTTACATTGCTTTCTACAACAATACGACGGTTTCAAGCGCTTTCACATTAGATATCGCAGTTCCCAACTTGTAAAGGTGGAAAACACTGCATCTCACTAAGTGACATTGTGTAATGCGGTTTTAGCGCGGTTCATATCTTAACCTAACCTAACCTAACCTAACCTAACCCAACCTAACCTAACATAACCTAACCTAACCTAACCTAACCAAACCTAACCTAACGTAACCTAACCTAACCTAACCTAACCTAACCTAACCTAACGACGTTTGCAAGCGCTTTCACATTAGATATCGCAGTTCCCGACTTGTAATGGTGAAAAACACAGCATCTCACTAAGTGACATTGTTTAATGCGGTTTTAGCGCGGTTCATATCTTAACCTAACCTAACCTTACCTAACCCAACCTAACCTAACCTAACCTAACCAAACCTTACCTAACATCCCTAACCTAACCTAACCTAACCTAACCAAACCTAACCTAACCTAACCTAACGTAACCTAACCTAACCTAACCTAACCTAACGACGTTTGCAAGCGCTTTCACATTAGATATCGCAGTTCGCGACTTGTAATGGTGAAAAACACTGCATCTCATCAAGTGACATTGTTTAATGCGGTTTTACGACGGTTCATATCTTAACCTAACCTAACATTCGCACTTGTATTAAAAAACGCTCTATTACACTGTTTCGTTCACAATTACGATATTTGCTTGCCCTCACAGTTTCTCACCAACTTATTACAGTACAGAACGCTGTATCTCGCTAAATGACATCGTTCTTTAAGGTTTCACGATACTTGCATGCGCTTTACCGAGAATGTCAAAACATAGCAGTTTCGCACTTGTAACGGTACAACACGCAGTATTTGGCTTGTTCATGCCGTTTTGTGTGCTTTCACAACATTTCACCTATCGCAGTTTAATACTCGCTATAAAACAACACTATCTCGTTAGATGACGTCGTTTTTGGTACTTTCACGACGCTACCTAGCTTAAACTAACCTAACCTAACCTTCGCACTTCTATCGTTAGAAAACGTTTTACTCACCACTTTACAATGTTTTCTACAAGATTACGACGGTTTCATGCGCTTTCACATTAGATATCGTAGTTCCCGACTTGTAATGTTGAAAAACACTACATCTCACTAAGTGACATTGTTTAATGCGGTTTTACGACGGTTCATATCTTAACCTAACCTAACATTCGCACTTGTATCTAAAAACGCTCTATTACACTGTTTTGTTCACAATTACAATATTTGCATAACCTCACAGTTTTTCACCAACTCATTGCAGTACAGAACGTTGTATCTCGCTAAATGACATTGTTCTTTAAGGTTTCACGATGCTTGCATGCGCTCTAACGAGAATATCACAATATAGCAGTTTCGCACTTGTAACGGTAGAACACGCAGTATTTGGCTTGTTCATGCCGTTTTGTGTGCTTTCACAACATTTCACCTATCGCAGTTTAATACTCGCTATAAAACAACACTATCTCGTTAGATGACGTCGTTTTTGGTAGTTTCACGACGCTACCTAGCTTAAACTAACCTAACCTAACCTAACCTTCGCACTTCTATCGTTAGAAAACGTTTTACTCACCACTTTACAATGTTTTCTACAAGATTACGACGGTTTCATGCGCTTTCACATTAGATATCGCAGTTCCCAACTTGTAAAGGTGAAAAACACTGCATCTCACTAAGTGACATTGTTTATTGCGGTTTTAGCGCGGTTCATATCTTAACCTAACCTAACCTAACCTAACCTAACCCAACCTAACCTAACATAACCTAACCTAACCTAACCTAACCAAACCCAACCTAACGTAACCTAACCTAACCTAACCTAACCTAACCTAACCAAACCTAACCTAACCTATTCTAACGTAACCTAACCTAACCTAACCTAACGACGTTTGCAAGCGCTTTCACATTAGATATCGCAGTTCCCGACTTGTAATGGTGAAAAACACTGCATCTCATCAAGTGACATTGTTTATTGCGGTTTTACGACGGTTCATATCTTAACCTAACCTAACATTCGCACTTGTATTAAAAAACGCTCTATTACACTGTTTCGTTCACAATTAGGATATTTGCATAACCTCACAGTTTTTCACCAACTTATTGCAGTACAGAACGCTGTATCTCGCTAAATGACATCGTTCTTTAAGGTTTCACGATGCTTGCATGCGCTTTAACGAGAATATCACAACATAGCAGTTTCGCACTTGTAACGGTACAACACGCAGTATTTGGCTTGTTCATGCCGTTTTGTGTGCTTTCACAACATTTCACCTATCGCAGTTTCGTACTCGCAATAAAACAACACTATCTCGTTAGATGACGTTGTTTTTGGTAGTTTCACGACGCTACCTAGCTTAAACTAACATAACTCAACCTGACATAACCTTCGCACTTCTATCGTTAGAAAACGTTTTACTCGCTACTTTACATTGCTTTCTACAACAATACGACGGTTTCAAGCGCTTTCACATTAGATATCGCAGTTCCCAACTTGTAAAGGTGAAAAACACTGCATCTCACTAAGTGACATTGTGTAATGCGGTTTTAGCGCGGTTCATATCTTAACCTAACCTAACCTAACCCAACCTAACCTAACATAACCTAACCTAACCTAACCTAACCAAACCTAACCTAACGTAACCTAACCTAACCTAACCTAACCTATCCTAACCTAACCTAACGACGTTTGCAAGCGCTTTCACATTAGATATCGCAGTTCCCGACTTGTAATGGTGAAAAACACAGCATCTCACTAAGTGACATTGTTTAATGCGGTTTTAGCGCGGTTCATATCTTAACCTAACCTAACCTTACCTAACCCAACCTAACCTAACCTAACCTAACCAAACCTTACCTAACATCCCTAACCTAACCTAACCTAACCTAACCTAACCTAACCAAACCTAACCTAACCTAACCTAACGTAACCTAACCTAACCTAACCTAACCTAACGACGTTTGCAAGCGCTTTCACATTAGATATCGCAGTTCCCGACTTGTAATGGTGAAAAACACTGCATCTCATCAAGTGACATTGTTTAATGCGGTTTTACGACGGTTCATATCTTAACCTAACCTAACATTCGCACTTGTATTAAAAAACGCTCTATTACACTGTATCGTTCACAATTACGATATTTGCTTGACCTCACAGTTTCTCACCAACTTATTACAGTACAGAACGCTGTATCTCGCTAAATGACATCGTTCTTTAAGGTTTCACGATACTTGCATGCGCTTTACCGAGAATGTCAAAACATAGCAGTTTCGCACTTGTAACGGTACAACACGCAGTATTTGGCTTGTTCATGCCGTTTTGTGTGCTTTCACAACATTTCACCTATCGCAGTTTAATACTCGCTATAAAACAACACTATCTCGTTAGATGACGTCGTTTTTGGTACTTTCACGACGCTACCTAGCTTAAACTAACCTAACCTAACCTTCGCACTTCTATCGTTAGAAAACGTTTTACTCACCGCTTTACAATGTTTTCTACAAGATTACAACGGTTTCATGCGCTTTCACATTAGATATCGTAGTTCCCGACTTGTAATGTTGAAAAACACTACATCTCACTAAGTGACATTGTTTAATGCGGTTTTACGACGGTTCATATCTTAACCTAACCTAACATTCGCACTTGTATCTAAAAACGCTCTATTACACTGTTTTGTTCACAATTACAATATTTGCATAACCTCACAGTTTTTCACCAACTCATTGCAGTACAGAACGTTGTATCTCGCTAAATGACATTGTTCTTTAAGGTTTCACGATGCTTGCATGCGCTCAAACGAGAATATCACAATATAGCAGTTTCGCACTTGTAACGGTAGAACACGCAGTATTTGGCTTGTTCATGCCGTTTTGTGTGCTTTCACAACATTTCACCTATCGCAGTTTAATACTCGCTATAAAACAACACTATCTCGTTAGATGACGTCGTTTTTGGTAGTTTCACGACGCTACCTAGCTTAAACTAACCTAACCTAACCTAACCTTCGCACTTCTATCGTTAAAAAACGTTTTACTCACCACTTTACAATGTTTTCTACAAGATTACGACGGTTTCATGCGCTTTCACATTAGATATCGCAGTTCCCAACTTGTAAAGTGAAAAATACTGCATCTCACTAAGTGACATTGTTTATTGCGGTTTTAGCGCGGTTCATATCTTAACCTAACCTAACCTAACCTAACCTAACCTAACCCAACCTAACCTAACATAACCTAACCTAACCTAACCTAACCAAACCTAACCTAACGTAACGTAACCTAACCTAACCTAACCTAACCTAACCAAACCTAACCTAACCTAACCTAACGTAACCTAACCTAACCTAACCTAACGACGTTTGCAAGCGCTTTCACATTAGATATCGCAGTTCCCGACTTGTAATGGTGAAAAACACTGCATCTCATCAAGTGACATTGTTTAATGCGGTTTTACGACGGTTCATATCTTAACCTAACCTAACATTCGCACTTGTATTAAAAAACGCTCTATTACACTGTTTCGTTCACAATTAGGATATTTGCATAACCTCACAGTTTTTCACCAACTTATTGCAGTACAGAACGCTGTATCTCGCTAAATGACATCGTTCTTTAAGGTTTCACGATGCTTGCATGCGCTTTAACGAGAATATCACAACATAGCAGTTTCGCACTTGTAACGGTACAACACGCAGTATTTGGCTTGTTCATGCCGTTTTGTGTGCTTTCACAACATTTCACCTATTGCAGTTACGTACATGCAATAAAACAACGCTATCTCGTTAGTTGACGTCCTTTTTGGTGGTCTCACGACGCTACATAGCTTAAACTAACATAACTCAAGCTAACCTTCGCACTTCTATCGTTAGAAAACGTTTTACTCGCAACTTTACAATGTTTTCTACAAGATTACGACGGTTTCATGCGCTTTCACATTAGATATCGTAGTTCCCGACTTGTAATGTTGAAAAACACTACATCTCACTAAGTGACATTGTTTAATGCGGTTTTACGACGGTTGATATCTCAACCTAACCTAACATTCGCACTTGTATCTAAATACGCTCAATTACACTGTTTCGTTCACAATTACAATATTTGCTTGACCTCACAGTTTCTCACCAACTTATTACAGTACAGAACGCTGTATCTCGCTAAATGACATCGTTCTTTAAGGTTTCACGATGCTTGCATGCGCTTTAACGAGAATATCAAAACATAGCAGTTTCGCACTTGTAACGGTACAACACGCAGTATTTGGCTTGTTCATGCCATTTTGTGTGCTTTCACAACATTTCACCTATTGCAGTTACGTACATGCAATAAAACAACGCTATCTCGTTAGTTGACGTCCTTTTTGGTGGTCTCACGACGCTACATAGCTTAAACTAACATAACTCAAGCTAACCTTCGCACTTCTATCGTTAGAAAACGTTTTACTCACCACTTTACAATGTTTTCTACAAGATTACGACGGTTTCATGCGCTTTCACATTAGATATCGTAGTTCCCGACTTGTAATGTTGAAAAACACTACATCTCACTAAGTGACATTGTTTAATGCGGTTTTACGACGGTTCATATCTTAACCTAACCTAACATTCGCACTTGTATCTAAAAACGCTCTATTACACTGTTTTGTTCACAATTACAATATTTGCATAACCTCACAGTTTTTCACCAACTTATTGCAGTACAGAACGTTGTATCTCGCTAAATGACATTGTTCTTTAAGGTTTCACGATGCTTGCATGCGCTTTAACGAGAATATCACAATATAGCAGTTTCACACTTGTAACGGTAGAACACGCAGTATTTGGCTTGTTCATGCCGTTTTGTGTGCTTTCACAACATTTCACCTATCGCAGTTTATTACTCGCTATAAAATAACACTATCTCGTTAGATGACGTCGTTTTTGGTAGTTTCACGACGCTACCTAGCTTAAACTAACCTAACCTAACCTAACCTTCGCACTTCTATCGTTAGAAAACGTTTTACTCACCACTTTACAATGTTTTCTACAAGATTACGACGGTTTCATGCGCTTTCACATTAGATATCGCAGTTCCCAACTTGTAAAGGTGAAAAGCACTGCATCTCACTAAGTGACATTGTTTAATGTGGTTTTAGCGAGGTTCATATCTTAACCTAACCTAACCTAACCTAACCCAACCTAACCTAACATAACCTAACCTAACCTAACCTTACCAAACCTAACCTAACGTAACCTAACCTAACCTAACCTAACCTAACCTAACGACGTTTGCAAGCGCTTTCGCATTAGATATCGCAGTTCCCGACTTGTAATGGTGAAAAACACAGCATCTCACTAAGTGACATTGTTTAATGCGGTTTTAGCGCGGTTCATATCTTAACCTAACCTAACCTTACCTAACCCAACCTAACCTAAACTAACCTAACCAAACCTTACCTAACATCCCTAACCTAACCTAACCTAACCTAACCTAACCTAACCAAACCTAACCTAACCTAACCTAACCTAACGTAACCTAACCTAACCTAACCTAACCTAACCTAACCTAACGACGTTTGCAAGCGCTTTCACATTAGATATCGCAGTTCCCGACTTGTAATGGTGAAAAACACTGCATCTCACTAAGTGACATTGTTTAATGCGGTTTTACGACGGTTCATATCTTAACCTAACGTAACATTCGCACTTGTATTAAAAAACGCTCTATTACACTGTTTCGTTCACAATTAGGATATTTGCATAACCTCACAGTTTTTCACCAACTTATTGCAGTACAGAACGCTGTATCTCGCTAAATGACATCGTTCTTTAAGGTTTCACGATGCTTGCATGCGCTTTAACGAGAATATCACAACATAGCAGTTTCGCACTTGTAACGGTACAACACGCAGTATTTGGCTTGTTCATGCCGTTTTGTGTGCTTTCACAACATTTCACCTATCGCAGTTTCGTACTCGCAATAAAACAACACTATCTCGTTAGATGACGTTGTTTTTGGTAGTTTCACGACGCTACCTAGCTTAAACTAACATAACTCAACCTAACATAACCTTCGCACTTCTATCGTTAGAAAACGTTTTACTCGCTACTTTACATTGCTTTCTACAACAATACGACGGTTTCAAGCGCTTTCACATTAGATATCGCAGTTCCCAACTTGTAAAGGTGGAAAACACTGCATCTCACTAAGTGACATTGTGTAATGCGGTTTTAGCGCGGTTCATATCTCGTTAGTTGACGTCCTTTTTGGTGGTCTCACGACGCTACATAGCTTAAACTAACATAACTCAAGCTAACCTTCGCACTTCTATCGTTAGAAAACGTTTTACTCGCAACTTTACAATGTTTTCTACAAGATTACGACCTAACCTAACCTAACCTAACCTAACCCAACCTAACCTAACATAACCTAACCTAACCTAACCTAACCAAACCTAACCTAACGTAACCTAACCTAACCTAACCTAACGACGTTTGCAAGCGCTTTCACATTAGATATCGCAGTTCCCGACTTGTAATGGTGAAAAACACAGCATCTCACTAAGTGACATTGTTTAATGCGGTTTTAGCGCGGTTCATATCTTAACCTAACCTAACCTTACCTAACCCAACCTAACCTAACCTAACCTAACCAAACCTTACCTAACATCCCTAACCTAACCTAACCTAACCTAACCTAACCTAACCAAACCTAACCTAACCTAACCTAACGTAACCTAACCTAACCTAACCTAACCTAACGACGTTTGCAAGCGCTTTCACATTAGATATCGCAGTTCGCGACTTGTAATGGTGAAAAACACTGCATCTCATCAAGTGACATTGTTTAATGCGGTTTTACGACGGTTCATATCTTAACCTAACCTAACATTCGCACTTGTATTAAAAAACGCTCTATTACACTGTTTCGTTCACAATTACGATATTTGCTTGCCCTCACAGTTTCTCACCAACTTATTACAGTACAGAACGCTGTATCTCGCTAAATGACATCGTTCTTTAAGGTTTCACGATACTTGCATGCGCTTTACCGAGAATGTCAAAACATAGCAGTTTCGCACTTGTAACGGTACAACACGCAGTATTTGGCTTGTTCATGCCGTTTTGTGTGCTTTCACAACATTTCACCTATCGCAGTTTAATACTCGCTATAAAACAACACTATCTCGTTAGATGACGTCGTTTTTGGTACTTTCACGACGCTACCTAGCTTAAACTAACCTAACCTAACCTTCGCACTTCTATCGTTAGAAAACGTTTTACTCACCACTTTACAATGTTTTCTACAAGATTACGACGGTTTCATGCGCTTTCACATTAGATATCGTAGTTCCCGACTTGTAATGTTGAAAAACACTACATCTCACTAAGTGACATTGTTTAATGCGGTTTTACGACGGTTCATATCTTAACCTAACCTAACATTCGCACTTGTATCTAAAAACGCTCTATTACACTGTTTTGTTCACAATTACAATATTTGCATAACCTCACAGTTTTTCACCAACTCATTGCAGTACAGAACGTTGTATCTCGCTAAATGACATTGTTCTTTAAGGTTTCACGATGCTTGCATGCGCTCTAACGAGAATATCACAATATAGCAGTTTCGCACTTGTAACGGTAGAACACGCAGTATTTGGCTTGTTCATGCCGTTTTGTGTGCTTTCACAACATTTCACCTATCGCAGTTTAATACTCGCTATAAAACAACACTATCTCGTTAGATGACGTCGTTTTTGGTAGTTTCACGACGCTACCTAGCTTAAACTAACCTAACCTAACCTAACCTTCGCACTTCTATCGTTAGAAAACGTTTTACTCACCACTTTACAATGTTTTCTACAAGATTACGACGGTTTCATGCGCTTTCACATTAGATATCGCAGTTCCCAACTTGTAAAGGTGAAAAACACTGCATCTCACTAAGTGACATTGTTTATTGCGGTTTTAGCGTGGTTCATATCTTAACCTAACCTAACCTAACCTAACCCAACCTAACCTAACATAACCTAACCTAACCTAACCTAACCAAACCTAACCTAACGTAACCTAACCTAACCTAACCTAACCTAACCTAACCTAACCTAACCTAACCAAACCTAACCTAACCTAACCTAACGTAACCTAACCTAACCTAACCTAACGACGTTTGCAAGCGCTTTCACATTAGATATCGCAGTTCCCGACTTGTAATGGTGAAAAACACTGCATCTCATCAAGTGACATTGTTTATTGCGGTTTTACGACGGTTCATATCTTAACCTAACCTAACATTCGCACTTGTATTAAAAAACGCTCTATTACACTGTTTCGTTCACAATTGGGATATTTGCATAACCTCACAGTTTTTCACCAACTTATTGCAGTACAGAACGCTGTATCTCGCTAAATGACATCGTTCTTTAAGGTTTCACGATGCTTGCATGCGCTTTAACGAGAATATCACAACATAGCAGTTTCGCACTTGTAACGGTACAACACGCAGTATTTGGCGTGTTCATGCCGTTTTGTGTGCTTTCACAACATTTCACCTATCGCAGTTTCGTACTCGCAATAAAACAACACTATCTCGTTAGATGACGTTGTTTTTGGTAGTTTCACGACGCTACCTAGCTTAAACTAACATAACTCAACCTAACATAACCTTCGCACTTCTATCGTTAGAAAACGTTTTACTCGCTACTTTACATTGCTTTCTACAACAATACGACGGTTTCAAGCGCTTTCACATTAGATATCACAGTTCCCAACTTGTAAAGGTGAAAAACACTGCATCTCACTAAGTGACATTGTTTAATGCGGTTTTACGACGGTTCATACCTTAACCTAACGTAACCTAACCTAACCTAACCTAACCTTACCTAACCTAACCTAACCTAACCTAACCCAACCCAACCCAACCTAACCTAACCTAACCTAACCTAAACTAACCTAACCCAACCTAACCTAACCTAACCTAACCTAACCCAACCCAACCCAACCCAACCTAACCTAACCTAAGCTAACCTAACCAAACCTAACCTAACTTAACCTAACCTAACGTAACCTAACCTAACCTAACCTATTCTAACGTAACCTAACCTTTCCTGACCTAACCTAACCTAACGTAACCTAACCTAACCTAACCTAACATAACCTAACGTAACCTAACCTAACCTAACCTAACCTAGCCTAACCTAACCTAACCTAACCCAACCTAACCCAACCCAACCCAACCCAAACCAACAACACCCAACCAAACCTAACTAACCTAACCTAACCTTACCTAACCTAACCAAATTATCCTTACCCAACCTAACCTAACCTAACGTAACCTTACCTAACCTAACCTAACCTAACGTAACCTAACCTAACCTAACGTAACCTAACCTAACCTAACCCAACCTAACCTAACCTAACCTAACCCAACTCAACCCAACCTAACCTAATCTAACCTAACCTAACCTAACCTAACCTAACAAAACCTAACCTAACCTAACCTAACCTAACCTAACGACGGTTGCAAGCGCTTTCACATTAGATATCGCAGTTCCCGACTTTTAATGGTGAAAAACACTGCATCTCACTAATTGACATTGTTTAATGCGGTTTTACGACGGTTCATATCTTAACCTAACCTAACATTCGCACTTGTATCTAAAACCGCTCTATTACACTGTTTTGTTCACAATTACCATATTTGCATAACCTCACAGTTTTTTACCAACTTATTGCAGTACAGAACGTTGTATCTCGCTAAATGACATTGTTCTTTAAGGTTTCACGATGCTTGCATGCGCTTTAACGAGAATATCACAATATAGCAGTTTCGCACTTGTAACGGTAGAACACGCAGTATTTGGCTTGTTCATGCCGTTTTGTGTGCTTTCACATTTCACCTATCGCAGTTTAATACTCGCTATAAAACAACACTATCTCGTTAGATGACGTCGTTTTTGGTAGTTTCACGACGCTACCTAGCTTAAACTAACCTAACCTAACCTAACCTTCGCACTTCTATCGTTAGAAAACGTTTTACTCGCAACTTTACAATGTTTTCTACAAGATTACGACGGTTTCATGTGCTTTCACATTAGATATCGTAGTTCCCGACTTGTAATGTTGAAAAACACTACATCTCACTAAGTGACATTGTTTAATGCGGTTTTACGACGGTTGATATGTCAACCTAACCTAACATTCGCACTTGTATCTAAAGACGCTCAATTACACTGTTTCGTTCACAATTACGATATTTGCTTGACCTCACAGTTTCTCACCAACTTATTACAGTACAGAACGCTGTATCTCGCTAAATGACATCGTTCTTTAAGGTTTCACGATACTTGCATGCGCTTTACCGAGAATGTCAAAACATAGCAGTTTCGCACTTGTAACGGTACAACACGCAGTATTTGGCTTGTTCATGCCGTTTTGTGTGCTTTCACATTTTACCTATCGCAGTTTCGTACTCGCAATAAAACAACACTATCTCGTTAGATGACGTCGTTTTTGGTGGTTTCACGACGCTACCTAGCTTAAACTAACATAACTCAACCTAATATAACCTTCGCACTTCTATTGTTAGAAAACGTTTTACTCGCTACTTTACATTGCTTTCTACAACATTACGACGGTTTCAAGCGCTTTCACATTAGATATCGCAGTTCCCAACTTGTAAAGGTGAAAAACACTGCATCTCACTTAGTGACATTGTTTATTGCGGTTTTACAATGGTTCATACCTTAACCTAACGTAACCTAACCTAACCTAACCCAACCTAACCTAACATAACCTAACCTAACATAACTTAACCTAACCTAACCTAACCAAACCTAACCTAACGTAACCTAACCTAACCTAACCTAACCTAACCTAACCTAACCTAACCTAACGACGTTTGCAAGCGCTTTCACATTAGATATCGCAGTTCCCAACTTGTAAAGGTGAAAAACACTGCATCTCACTAAGTGACATTGTTTAATGCGGTTTTAGCGCGGTTCGTATCTTAATCTAACCTAACCTAACCTAACCTAACCTAACCCAACCTAACCTAACATAACCTAACCTAACCTAACCTAACCAAACCTAACCTAACGTAACCTAACCTAACCTAACCTAACCTAACCTAACGACGTTTGCAAGCGCTTTCACATTAGATATCGCAGTTCCCGACTTGTAATGGTGAAAAACACTGCATCTCACTAA
This sequence comes from Rhipicephalus microplus, assembly GCF_043290135.1. Taxonomy (NCBI): domain Eukaryota; kingdom Metazoa; phylum Arthropoda; class Arachnida; order Ixodida; family Ixodidae; genus Rhipicephalus; species Rhipicephalus microplus. The sequence continues at coordinate 501,146 of NW_027464698.1, read as the reverse complement.
GTGACATTGTTTAATGCGGTTTTACGACGGTTCATAACTTAACCTAACCTAACATTCGTACTTGTATGGAAAAACGCTCTATTACACTGTTTCGTTCACAATTACGATATTTGCATAACCTCACAGTTTTTCACCAACTTATTGCAGTACAGAACGCTGTATCTCGCTAAATGACATCGTTCTTTAAGGTTCCACGATGCTTGCATGCGCTTTAACAAGAATATCACATTATAGCAGTTTCGCACTTGTAACGGTACAACACGCAGTATCTGGCTTGTTCAAGCCATTTTGTGCGCTTTCACAACATTTCACCTATCGCAGTTTCGTACTCGCAATAAAACAACACTATCTCGTTAGATGACGTTGTTTTTGGTAGTTTCACGACGCTACCTAGCTTAAACTAACATAACTCAACCTAACATAACCTTCGCACTTCTATCGTTAGAAAACGTTTTACTCGCTACTTTACATTGCTTTCTACAACAATACGACGGTTTCAAGCGCTTTCACATTAGATATCGCAGTTCCCAACTTGTAAAGGTGAAAAACACTGCATCTCACTAAGTGACATTGTGTAATGCGGTTTTAGCGCGGTTCATATCTTAACCTAACCTAACCTAACCCAACCTAACCTAACATAACCTAACCTAACCTAACCTAACCAAACCTAACCTAACGTAACCTAACCTAACCTAACCTAACCTATCCTAACCTAACCTAACGACGTTTGCAAGCGCTTTCACATTAGATATCGCAGTTCCCGACTTGTAATGGTGAAAAACACAGCATCTCACTAAGTGACATTGTTTAATGCTGTTTTAGCGCGGTTCATATCTTAACCTAACCTAACCTTACCTAACCCAACCTAACCTAACCTAACCTAACCAAACCTTACCTAACATCCCTAACCTAACCTAACCTAACCTAACCTAACCAAACCTAACCTAACCTAACCTAACGTAACCTAACCTAACCTAACCTAACCTAACGACGTTTGCAAGCGCTTTCACATTAGATATCGCAGTTCCCGACTTGTAATGGTGAAAAACACTGCATCTCATCAAGTGACATTGTTTAATGCGGTTTTACGACGGTTCATATCTTAACCTAACCTAACATTCGCACTTGTATTAAAAAACGCTCTATTACACTGTATCGTTCACAATTACGATATTTGCTTGACCTCACAGTTTCTCACCAACTTATTACAGTACAGAACGCTGTATCTCGCTAAATGACATCGTTCTTTAAGGTTTCACGATACTTGCATGCGCTTTACCGAGAATGTCAAAACATAGCAGTTTCGCACTTGTAACAGTACAACACGCAGTATTTGGCTTGTTCATGCCGTTTTGTGTGCTTTCACAACATTTCACCTATCGCAGTTTAATACTCGCTATAAAACAACACTATCTCGTTAGATGACGTCGTTTTTGGTACTTTCACGACGCTACCTAGCTTAAACTAACCTAACCTAACCTTCGCACTTCTATCGTTAGAAAACGTTTTACTCAACGCTTTACAATGTTTTCTACAAGATTACAACGGTTTCATGCGCTTTCACATTAGATATCGTAGTTCCCGACTTGTAATGTTGAAAAACACTACATCTCACTAAGTGACATTGTTTAATGCGGTTTTACGACGGTTCATATCTTAACCTAACCTAACATTCGCACTTGTATCTAAAAACGCTCTATTACACTGTTTTGTTCACAATTACAATATTTGCAAAACCTCACAGTTTTTCACCAACTCATTGCAGTACAGAACGTTGTATCTCGCTAAATGACATTGTTCTTTAAGGTTTCACGATCCTTGCATGCGCTCTAACGAGAATATCACAATATAGCAGTTTCGCACTTGTAACGGTAGAACACGCAGTATTTGGCTTGTTCATGCCGTTTTGTGTGCTTTCACAACATTTCACCTATCGCAGTTTAATACTCGCTATAAAACAACACTATCTCGTTAGATGACGTCGTTTTTGGTAGTTTCACGACGCTACCTAGCTTAAACTAACCTAACCTAACCTAACCTTCGCACTTCTATCGTTAGAAAACGTTTTACTCACCACTTTACAATGTTTTCTACAAGATTACGACGGTTTCATGCGCTTTCACATTAGATATCGCAGTTCCCAACTTGTAAAGTGAAAAATACTGCATCTCACTAAGTGACATTGTTTATTGCGGTTTTAGCGCGGTTCATATCTTAACCTAACCTAACCTAACCTAACCTAACCTAACCCAACCTAACCTAACATAACCTAACCTAACCTAACCTAACCAAACCTAACCTAACGTAACGTAACCTAACCTAACCTAACCTAACCTAACCAAACCTAACCTAACCTAACCTAACGTAACCTAACCTAACCTAACCTAACGACGTTTGCAAGCGCTTTCACATTAGATATCGCAGTTCCCGACTTGTAATGGTGAAAAACACTGCATCTCATCAAGTGACATTGTTTAATGCGGTTTTACGACGGTTCATATCTTAACCTAACCTAACATTCGCACTTGTATTAAAAAACGCTCTATTACACTGTTTCGTTCACAATTAGGATATTTGCATAACCTCACAGTTTTTCACCAACTTATTGCAGTACAGAACGCTGTATCTCGCTAAATGACATCGTTCTTTAAGGTTTCACGATGCTTGCATGCGCTTTAACGAGAATATCACAACATAGCAGTTTCGCACTTGTAACGGTACAACACGCAGTATTTGGCTTGTTCATGCCGTTTTGTGTGCTTTCACAACATTTCACCTATTGCAGTTACGTACATGCAATAAAACAACGCTATCTCGTTAGTTGACGTCCTTTTTGGTGGTCTCACGACGCTACATAGCTTAAACTAACATAACTCAAGCTAACCTTCGCACTTCTATCGTTAGAAAACGTTTTACTCGCAACTTTACAATGTTTTCTACAAGATTACGACGGTTTCATGCGCTTTCACATTAGATATCGTAGTTCCCGACTTGTAATGTTGAAAAACACTACATCTCACTAAGTGACATTGTTTAATGCGGTTTTACGACGGTTGATATCTCAACCTAACATTCGCACTTGTATCTAAATACGCTCAATTACACTGTTTCGTTCACAATTACAATATTTGCTTGACCTCACAGTTTCTCACCAACTTATTACAGTACAGAACGCTGTATCTCGCTAAATGACATCGTTCTTTAAGGTTTCACGATGCTTGCATGCGCTTTAACGAGAATATCAAAACATAGCAGTTTCGCACTTGTAACGGTACAACACGCAGTATTTGGCTTGTTCATGCCATTTTGTGTGCTTTCACAACATTTCACCTATTGCAGTTACGTACATGCAATAAAACAACGCTATCTCGTTAGTTGACGTCCTTTTTGGTGGTCTCACGACGCTACATAGCTTAAACTAACATAACTCAAGCTAACCTTCGCACTTCTATCGTTAGAAAACGTTTTACTCACCACTTTACAATGTTTTCTACAAGATTACGACGGTTTCATGCGCTTTCACATTAGATATCGTAGTTCCCGACTTGTAATGTTGAAAAACACTACATCTCACTAAGTGACATTGTTTAATGCGGTTTTACGACGGTTCATATCTTAACCTAACCTAACATTCGCACTTGTATCTAAAAACGCTCTATTACACTGTTTTGTTCACAATTACAATATTTGCATAACCTCACAGTTTTTCACCAACTTATTGCAGTACAGAACGTTGTATCTCGCTAAATGACATTGTTCTTTAAGGTTTCACGATGCTTGCATGCGCTTTAACGAGAATATCACAATATAGCAGTTTCACACTTGTAACGGTAGAACACGCAGTATTTGGCTTGTTCATGCCGTTTTGTGTGCTTTCACAACATTTCACCTATCGCATTTTATTACTCGCTATAAAATAACACTATCTCGTTAGATGACGTCGTTTTTGGTAGTTTCACGACGCTACCTAGCTTAAACTAACCTAACCTAACCTAACCTTCGCACTTCTATCGTTAGAAAACGTTTTACTCACCACTTTACAATGTTTTCTACAAGATTACGACGGTTTCATGCGCTTTCACATTAGATATCGCAGTTCCCAACTTGTAAAGGTGAAAAGCACTGCATCTCACTAAGTGACATTGTTTAATGTGGTTTTAGCGCGGTTCATATCTTAACCTAACCTAACCTAACCTAACCCAACCTAACCTAACATAACCTAACCTAACCTAACCTTACCAAACCTAACCTAACGTAACCTAACCTAACCTAACCTAACCTAACCTAACGACGTTTGCAAGCGCTTTCGCATTAGATATCGCAGTTCCCGACTTGTAATGGTGAAAAACACAGCATCTCACTAAGTGACATTGTTTAATGCGGTTTTAGCGCGGTTCATATCTTAACCTAACCTAACCTTACCTAACCCAACCTAACCTAAACTAACCTAACCAAACCTTACCTAACATCCCTAACCTAACCTAACCTAACCTAACCTAACCTAACCAAACCTAACCTAACCTAACCTAACCTAACGTAACCTAACCTAACCTAACCTAACCTAACCTAACCTAACGACGTTTGCAAGCGCTTTCACATTAGATATCGCAGTTCCCGACTTGTAATGGTGAAAAACACTGCATCTCACTAAGTGACATTGTTTAATGCGGTTTTACGACGGTTCATATCTTAACCTAACGTAACATTCGCACTTGTATTAAAAAACGCTCTATTACACTGTTTCGTTCACAATTAGGATATTTGCATAACCTCACAGTTTTTCACCAACTTATTGCAGTACAGAACGCTGTATCTCGCTAAATGACATCGTTCTTTAAGGTTTCACGATGCTTGCATGCGCTTTAACGAGAATATCACAACATAGCAGTTTCGCACTTGTAACGGTACAACACGCAGTATTTGGCTTGTTCATGCCGTTTTGTGTGCTTTCACAACATTTCACCTATTGCAGTTTCGTACTCGCAATAAAACAACACTATCTCGTTAGATGACGTTGTTTTTGGTAGTTTCACGACGCTACCTAGCTTAAACTAACATAACTCAACCTAACATAACCTTCGCACTTCTATCGTTAGAAAACGTTTTACTCGCTACTTTACATTGCTTTCTACAACAATACGACGGTTTCAAGCGCTTTCACATTAGATATCGCAGTTCCCAACTTGTAAAGGTGGAAAACACTGCATCTCACTAAGTGACATTGTGTAATGCGGTTTTAGCGCGGTTCATATCTTAACCTAACCTAACCTAACCTAACCTAACCCAACCTAACCTAACATAACCTAACCTAACCTAACCTAACCAAACCTAACCTAACGTAACCTAACCTAACCTAACCTAACGACGTTTGCAAGCGCTTTCACATTAGATATCGCAGTTCCCGACTTGTAATGGTGAAAAACACAGCATCTCACTAAGTGACATTGTTTAATGCGGTTTTAGCGCGGTTCATATCTTAACCTAACCTAACCTTACCTAACCCAACCTAACCTAACCTAACCTAACCAAACCTTACCTAACATCCCTAACCTAACCTAACCTAACCTAACCTAACCAAACCTAACCTAACCTAACCTAACGTAACCTAACCTAACCTAACCTAACCTAACGACGTTTGCAAGCGCTTTCACATTAGATATCGCAGTTCGCGACTTGTAATGGTGAAAAACACTGCATCTCATCAAGTGACATTGTTTAATGCGGTTTTACGACGGTTCATATCTTAACCTAACCTAACATTCGCACTTGTATTAAAAAACGCTCTATTACACTGTTTCGTTCACAATTACGATATTTGCTTGACCTCACAGTTTCTCACCAACTTATTACAGTACAGAACGCTGTATCTCGCTAAATGACATCGTTCTTTAAGGTTTCACGATGCTTGCATGCGCTTTAACGAGAATATCAAAACATAGCAGTTTCGCACTTGTAACGGTACAACACGCAGTATTTGGCTTGTTCATGCCATTTTGTGTGCTTTCACAACATTTCACCTATTGCAGTTACGTACATGCAATAAAACAACGCTATCTCGTTAGTTGACGTCCTTTTTGGTGGTCTCACGACGCTACATAGCTTAAACTAACATAACTCAAGCTAACCTTCGCACTTCTATCGTTAGAAAACGTTTTACTCACCACTTTACAATGTTTTCTACAAGATTACGACGGTTTCATGCGCTTTCACATTAGATATCGTAGTTCCCGACTTGTAATGTTGAAAAACACTACATCTCACTAAGTGACATTGTTTAATGCGGTTTTACGACGGTTCATATCTTAACCTAACCTAACATTCGCACTTGTATCTAAAAACGCTCTATTACACTGTTTTGTTCACAATTACAATATTTGCATAACCTCACAGTTTTTCACCAACTTATTGCAGTACAGAACGTTGTATCTCGCTAAATGACATTGTTCTTTAAGGTTTCACGATGCTTGCATGCGCTTTAACGAGAATATCACAATATAGCAGTTTCACACTTGTAACGGTAGAACACGCAGTATTTGGCTTGTTCATGCCGTTTTGTGTGCTTTCACAACATTTCACCTATCGCAGTTTATTACTCGCTATAAAATAACACTATCTCGTTAGATGACGTCGTTTTTGGTAGTTTCACGACGCTACCTAGCTTAAACTAACCTAACCTAACCTAACCTTCGCACTTCTATCGTTAGAAAACGTTTTACTCACCACTTTACAATGTTTTCTACAAGATTACGACGGTTTCATGCGCTTTCACATTAGATATCGCAGTTCCCAACTTGTAAAGGTGAAAAGCACTGCATCTCACTAAGTGACATTGTTTAATGTGGTTTTAGCGCGGTTCATATCTTAACCTAACCTAACCTAACCTAACCCAACCTAACCTAACATAACCTAACCTAACCTAACCTTACCAAACCTAACCTAACGTAACCTAACCTAACCTAACCTAACCTAACCTAACGACGTTTGCAAGCGCTTTCGCATTAGATATCGCAGTTCCCGACTTGTAATGGTGAAAAACACAGCATCTCACTAAGTGACATTGTTTAATGCGGTTTTAGCGCGGTTCATATCTTAACCTAACCTAACCTTACCTAACCCAACCTAACCTAAACTAACCTAACCAAACCTTACCTAACATCCCTAACCTAACCTAACCTAACCTAACCTAACCTAACCAAACCTAACCTAACCTAACCTAACCTAACGTAACCTAACCTAACCTAACCTAACCTAACCTAACCTAACGACGTTTGCAAGCGCTTTCACATTAGATATCGCAGTTCCCGACTTGTAATGGTGAAAAACACTGCATCTCACTAAGTGACATTGTTTAATGCGGTTTTACGACGGTTCATATCTTAACCTAACGTAACATTCGCACTTGTATTAAAAAACGCTCTATTACACTGTTTCGTTCACAATTAGGATATTTGCATAACCTCACAGTTTTTCACCAACTTATTGCAGTACAGAACGCTGTATCTCGCTAAATGACATCGTTCTTTAAGGTTTCACGATGCTTGCATGCGCTTTAACGAGAATATCACAACATAGCAGTTTCGCACTTGTAACGGTACAACACGCAGTATTTGGCTTGTTCATGCCGTTTTGTGTGCTTTCACAACATTTCACCTATCGCAGTTTCGTACTCGCAATAAAACAACACTATCTCGTTAGATGACGTTGTTTTTGGTAGTTTCACGACGCTACCTAGCTTAAACTAACATAACTCAACCTAACATAACCTTCGCACTTCTATCGTTAGAAAACGTTTTACTCGCTACTTTACATTGCTTTCTACAACAATACGACGGTTTCAAGCGCTTTCACATTAGATATCGCAGTTCCCAACTTGTAAAGGTGGAAAACACTGCATCTCACTAAGTGACATTGTGTAATGCGGTTTTAGCGCGGTTCATATCTTAACCTAACCTAACCTAACCTAACCTAACCCAACCTAACCTAACATAACCTAACCTAACCTAACCTAACCAAACCTAACCTAACGTAACCTAACCTAACCTAACCTAACGACGTTTGCAAGCGCTTTCACATTAGATATCGCAGTTCCCGACTTGTAATGGTGAAAAACACAGCATCTCACTAAGTGACATTGTTTAATGCGGTTTTAGCGCGGTTCATATCTTAACCTAACCTAACCTTACCTAACCCAACCTAACCTAACCTAACCTAACCAAACCTTACCTAACATCCCTAACCTAACCTAACCTAACCTAACCTAACCAAACCTAACCTAACCTAACCTAACGTAACCTAACCTAACCTAACCTAACCTAACGACGTTTGCAAGCGCTTTCACATTAGATATCGCAGTTCGCGACTTGTAATGGTGAAAAACACTGCATCTCATCAAGTGACATTGTTTAATGCGGTTTTACGACGGTTCATATCTTAACCTAACCTAACATTCGCACTTGTATTAAAAAACGCTCTATTACACTGTTTCGTTCACAATTACGATATTTGCTTGACCTCACAGTTTCTCACCAACTTATTACAGTACAGAACGCTGTATCTCGCTAAATGACATCGTTCTTTAAGGTTTCACGATACTTGCATGCGCTTTACCGAGAATGTCAAAACATAGCAGTTTCGCACTTGTAACGGTACAACACGCAGTATTTGGCTTGTTCATGCCGTTTTGTGTGCTTTCACAACATTTCACCTATCGCAGTTTAATACTCGCTATAAAACAACACTATCTCGTTAGATGACGTCGTTTTTGGTACTTTCACGACGCTACCTAGCTTAAACTAACCTAACCTAACCTTCGCACTTCTATCGTTAGAAAACGTTTTACTCACCACTTTACAATGTTTTCTACAAGATTACAACGGTTTCATGCGCTTTCACATTAGATATCGTAGTTCCCGACTTGTAATGTTGAAAAACACTACATCTCACTAAGTGACATTGTTTAATGCGGTTTTACGACGGTTCATATCTTAACCTAACCTAACATTCGCACTTGTATCTAAAAACGCTCTATTACACTGTTTTGTTCACAATTACAATATTTGCATAACCTCACAGTTTTTCACCAACTCATTGCAGTACAGAACGTTGTATCTCGCTAAATGACATTGTTCTTTAAGGTTTCACGATGCTTGCATGCGCTCTAACGAGAATATCACAATATAGCAGTTTCGCACTTGTAACGGTAGAACACGCAGTATTTGGCTTGTTCATGCCGTTTTGTGTGCTTTCACAACATTTCACCTATCGCAGTTTAATACTCGCTATAAAACAACACTATCTCGTTAGATGACGTCGTTTTTGGTAGTTTCACGACGCTACCTAGCTTAAACTAACCTAACCTAACCTAACCTTCGCACTTCTATCGTTAGAAAACGTTTTACTCACCACTTTACAATGTTTTCTACAAGATTACGACGGTTTCATGCGCTTTCACATTAGATATCGCAGTTCCCAACTTGTAAAGGTGAAAAACACTGCATCTCACTAAGTGACATTGTTTATTGCGGTTTTAGCGTGGTTCATATCTTAACCTAACCTAACCTAACCTAACCCAACCTAACCTAACATAACCTAACCTAACCTAACCTAACCAAACCTAACCTAACGTAACCTAACCTAACCTAACCTAACCTAACCTAACCTAACCTAACCAAACCTAACCTAACCTAACCTAACGTAACCTAACCTAACCTAACCTAACGACGTTTGCAAGCGCTTTCACATTAGATATCGCAGTTCCCGACTTGTAATGGTGAAAAACACTGCATCTCATCAAGTGACATTGTTTATTGCGGTTTTACGACGGTTCATATCTTAACCTAACCTAACATTCGCACTTGTATTAAAAAACGCTCTATTACACTGTTTCGTTCACAATTAGGATATTTGCATAACCTCACAGTTTTTCACCAACTTATTGCAGTACAGAACGCTGTATCTCGCTAAATGACATCGTTCTTTAAGGTTTCACGATGCTTGCATGCGCTTTAACGAGAATATCACAACATAGCAGTTTCGCACTTGTAACGGTACAACACGCAGTATTTGGCGTGTTCATGCCGTTTTGTGTGCTTTCACAACATTTCACCTATCGCAGTTTCGTACTCGCAATAAAACAACACTATCTCGTTAGATGACGTTGTTTTTGGTAGTTTCACGACGCTACCTAGCTTAAACTAACATAACTCAACCTAACATAACCTTCGCACTTCTATCGTTAGAAAACGTTTTACTCGCTACTTTACATTGCTTTCTACAACAATACGACGGTTTCAAGCGCTTTCACATTAGATATCACAGTTCCCAACTTGTAAAGGTGAAAAACACTGCATCTCACTAAGTGACATTGTTTAATGCGGTTTTACGACGGTTCATACCTTAACCTAACGTAACCTAACCTAACCTAACCTAACCTTACCTAACCTAACCTAACCTAACCTAACCCAACCCAACCCAACCTAACCTAACCTAACCTAACCTAAACTAACCTAACCCAACCTAACCTAACCTAACCTAACCCAACCCAACCCAACCCAACCTAACCTAACCTAAGCTAACCTAACCAAACCTAACCTAACTTAACCTAACCTAACGTAACCTAACCTAACCTAACCTATTCTAACGTAACCTAACCTTTCCTGACCTAACCTAACCTAACGTAACCTAACCTAACCTAACCTAACATAACCTAACGTAACCTAACCTAACCTAACCTAACCTAGCCTAACCTAACCTAACCTAACCCAACCTAACCCAACCCAACCCAACCCAAACCAACAACACCCAACCAAACCTAACTAACCTAACCTAACCTTACCTAACCTAACCAAATTATCCTTACCTAACCTAACCTAACGTAACCTTACCTAACCTAACCTAACCTAACGTAACCTAACCTAACCTAACGTAACCTAACCTAACCTAACCCAACCTAACCTAACCTAACCTAACCCAACTCAACCCAACCTAACCTAATCTAACCTAACCTAACCTAACCTAACCTAACAAAACCTAACCTAACCTAACCTAACCTAACCTAACCTAACGACGGTTGCAAGCGCTTTCACATTAGATATCGCAGTTCCCGACTTTTAATGGTGAAAAACACTGCATCTCACTAATTGACATTGTTTAATGCGGTTTTACGACGGTTCATATCTTAACCTAACCTAACATTCGCACTTGTATCTAAAACCGCTCTATTACACTGTTTTGTTCACAATTACCATATTTGCATAACCTCACAGTTTTTCACCAACTTATTGCAGTACAGAACGTTGTATCTCGCTAAATGACATTGTTCTTTAAGGTTTCACGATGCTTGCATGCGCTTTAACGAGAATATCACAATATAGCAGTTTCGCACTTGTAACGGTAGAACACGCAGTATTTGGCTTGTTCATGCCGTTTTGTGTACTTTCACAACATTTCACCTATCGCAGTTTAATACTCGCTATAAAACAACACTATCTCGTTAGATGACGTCGTTTTTGGTAGTTTCACGACGCTACCTAGCTTAAACTAACCTAACCTAACCTAACCTTCGCACTTCTATCGTTAGAAAACGTTTTACTCGCAACTTTACAATGTTTTCTACAAGATTACGACAGTTTCATGCGCTTTCACATTAGATATCGTAGTTGCCGACTTGTAATGTTGAAAAACACTACATCTCACTAAGTGACATTGTTTAATGCGGTTTTACGACGGTTGATATGTCAACCTAACCTAACATTCGCACTTGTATCTAAAGACGCTCAATTACACTGTTTCGTTCACAATTACGATATTTGCTTGACCTCACAGTTTCTCACCAACTTATTACAGTACAGAACGCTGTATCTCGCTAAATGACATCGTTCTTTAAGGTTTCACGATACTTGCATGCGCTTTACCGAGAATGTCAAAACATAGCAGTTTCGCACTTGTAACGGTACAACACGCAGTATTTGGCTTGTTCATGCCGTTTTGTGTGCTTTCACATTTTACCTATCGCAGTTTCGTACTCGCAATAAAACAACACTATCTCGTTAGATGACGTCGTTTTTGGTGGTTTCACGACGCTACCAAGCTTAAACTAACATAACTCAACCTAATATAACCTTCGCACTTCTATTGTTAGAAAACGTTTTACTCGCTACTTTACATTGCTTTCTACAACATTACGACGGTTTCAAGCGCTTTCACATTAGATATCGCAGTTCCCAACTTGTAAAGGTGAAAAACACTGCATCTCACTAAGTGACATTGTTTATTGCGGTTTAACAACGGTTCATACCTTAACCTAACGTAACCTAACCTAACCTAACCCAACCTAACCTTACATAACCTAACCTAACATAACCTAACCTAACCTAACCTAACCAAACCTAACCTAACGACGTTTGCAAGCGCTTTCACATTAGATATCGCAGTTCCCAACTTGTAAAGGTGAAAAACACTGCATCTCACTAAGTGACATTGTTTAATGCGGTTTTAGCACGGTTCGTATCTTAACCTAACCTAACCTAACCTAACCTAACCTAACCCAACCTAACCTAACATAACCTAACCTAACCTAACCTAACCTAACCAAACCTAACCTAACGTAACCTAACCTAACCTAACCTAACCTGACGACGTTTGCAAGCGCTTTCACATTAGATATCGCAGTTCCCGACTTGTAATGGTGAAAAACACTGCATCTCACTAAGTGACATTGTTTAATGCGGTTTTACGACGGTTCATATCTTAACCTAACGTAACATTCGCACTTGTATTAAAAAACGCTCTATTACACTGTTTCGTTCACAATTACGATATTTGCATAACCTCACAGTTTTTCACCAACTTATTGCAGTACAGAACGCTGTATCTCGCTAAATGACATCGTTCTTTAAGGTTTCACGATGCTTGCATGCGCTTTAACGAGAATATCACAACATAGCAGTTTCGCACTTGTAACGGTACAACACGCAGTATTTGGCTTGTTCATGCCGTTTTGTGTGCTTTCACAACATTTCACCTATCGCAGTTTCGTACTCGCAATAAAACAACACTATCTCGTTAGATGACGTTGTTTTTGGTAGTTTCACGACGCTACCTAGCTTAAACTAACATAACTCAACCTAACATAACCTTCGCACTTCTATCGTTAGAAAACGTTTTACTCGCTACTTTACATTGCTTTCTACAACAATACGACGGTTTCAAGCGCTTTCACATTAGATATCGCAGTTCCCAACTTGTAAAGGTGGAAAACACTGCATCTCACTAAGTGACATTGTGTAATGCGGTTTTAGCGCGGTTCATATCTTAACCTAACCTAACCTAACCTAACCTAACCCAACCTAACCTAACATAACCTAACCTAACCTAACCTAACCAAACCTAACCTAACGTAACCTAACCTAACCTAACCTAACGACGTTTGCAAGCGCTTTCACATTAGATATCGCAGTTCCCGACTTGTAATGGTGAAAAACACAGCATCTCACTAAGTGACATTGTTTAATGCGGTTTTAGCGCGGTTCATATCTTAACCTAACCTAACCTTACCTAACCCAACCTAACCTAACCTAACCTAACAAAACCTTACCTAACATCCCTAACCTAACCTAACCTAACCTAACCTAACCAAACCTAACCTAACCTAACCTAACGTAACCTAACCTAACCTAACCTAACCTAACGACGTTTGCAAGCGCTTTCACATTAGATATCGCAGTTCGCGACTTGTAATGGTGAAAAACACTGCATCTCATCAAGTGACATTGTTTAATGCGGTTTTACGACGGTTCATATCTTAACCTAACCTAACATTCGCACTTGTATTAAAAAACGCTCTATTACACTGTTTCGTTCACAATTACGATATTTGCTTGACCTCACAGTTTCTCACCAACTTATTACAGTACAGAACGCTGTATCTCGCTAAATGACATCGTTCTTTAAGGTTTCACGATACTTGCATGCGCTTTACCGAGAATGTCAAAACATAGCAGTTTCGCACTTGTAACGGTACAACACGCAGTATTTGGCTTGTTCATGCCGTTTTGTGTGCTTTCACAACATTTCACCTATCGCAGTTTAATACTCGCTATAAAACAACACTATCTCGTTAGATGACGTCGTTTTTGGTACTTTCACGACGCTACCTAGCTTAAACTAACCTAACCTAACCTTCGCACTTCTATCGTTAGAAAACGTTTTACTCACCACTTTACAATGTTTTCTACAAGATTACAACGGTTTCATGCGCTTTCACATTAGATATCGTAGTTCCCGACTTGTAATGTTGAAAAACACTACATCTCACTAAGTGACATTGTTTAATGCGGTTTTACGACGGTTCATATCTTAACCTAACCTAACATTCGCACTTGTATCTAAAAACGCTCTATTACACTGTTTTGTTCACAATTACAATATTTGCATAACCTCACAGTTTTTCACCAACTCATTGCAGTACAGAACGTTGTATCTCGCTAAATGACATTGTTCTTTAAGGTTTCACGATGCTTGCATGCGCTCTAACGAGAATATCACAATATAGCAGTTTCGCACTTGTAACGGTAGAACACGCAGTATTTGGCTTGTTCATGCCGTTTTGTGTGCTTTCACAACATTTCACCTATCGCAGTTTAATACTCGCTATAAAACAACACTATCTCGTTAGATGACGTCGTTTTTGGTAGTTTCACGACGCTACCTAGCTTAAACTAACCTAACCTAACCTAACCTTCGCACTTCTATCGTTAGAAAACGTTTTACTCACCACTTTACAATGTTTTCTACAAGATTACGACGGTTTCATGCGCTTTCACATTAGATATCGCAGTTCCCAACTTGTAAAGGTGAAAAACACTGCATCTCACTAAGTGACATTGTTTATTGCGGTTTTAGCGTGGTTCATATCTTAACCTAACCTAACCTAACCTAACCCAACCTAACCTAACATAACCTAACCTAACCTAACCTAACCAAACCTAACCTAACGTAACCTAACCTAACCTAACCTAACCTAACCTAACCTAACCTAACCAAACCTAACCTAACCTAACCTAACGTAACCTAACCTAACCTAACCTAACGACGTTTGCAAGCGCTTTCACATTAGATATCGCAGTTCCCGACTTGTAATGGTGAAAAACA
Source organism: Rhipicephalus microplus (assembly GCF_043290135.1). NCBI lineage: Eukaryota > Metazoa > Arthropoda > Arachnida > Ixodida > Ixodidae > Rhipicephalus > Rhipicephalus microplus. The sequence continues at coordinate 485,996 of NW_027464698.1, read as the reverse complement.
CTGCATCCCATCAAGTGACATTGTTTATTGCGGTTTTACGACGGTTCATATCTTAACCTAACCTAACATTCGCACTTGTATTAAAAAACGCTCTATTACACTGTTTCGTTCACAATTAGGATATTTGCATAACCTCACAGTTTTTCACCAACTTATTGCAGTACAGAACGCTGTATCTCGCTAAATGACATCGTTCTTTAAGGTTTCACGATGCTTGCATGCGCTTTAACGAGAATATCACAACATAGCAGTTTCGCACTTGTAACGGTACAACACGCAGTATTTGGCGTGTTCATGCCGTTTTGTGTGCTTTCACAACATTTCACCTATCGCAGTTTCGTACTCGCAATAAAACAACACTATCTCGTTAGATGACGTTGTTTTTGGTAGTTTCACGACGCTACCTAGCTTAAACTAACATAACTCAACCTAACATAACCTTCGCACTTCTATCGTTAGAAAACGTTTTACTCGCTACTTTACATTGCTTTCTACAACAATACGACGGTTTCAAGCGCTTTCACATTAGATATCACAGTTCCCAACTTGTAAAGGTGAAAAACACTGCATCTCACTAAGTGACATTGTTTAATGCGGTTTTACGACGGTTCATACCTTAACCTAACGTAACCTAACCTAACCTAACCTAACCTTACCTAACCTAACCTAACCTAACCTAACCCAACCCAACCCAACCTAACCTAACCTAACCTAACCTAAACTAACCTAACCCAACCTAACCTAACCTAACCTAACCCAACCCAACCCAACCCAACCTAACCTAACCTAAGCTAACCTAACCAAACCTAACCTAACTTAACCTAACCTAACGTAACCTAACCTAACCTAACCTATTCTAACGTAACCTAACCTTTCCTGACCTAACCTAACCTAACGTAACCTAACCTAACCTAACCTAACATAACCTAACGTAACCTAACCTAACCTAACCTAACCTAGCCTAACCTAACCTAACCTAACCCAACCTAACCCAACCCAACCCAACCCAAACCAACAACACCCAACCAAACCTAACTAACCTAACCTAACCTTACCTAACCTAACCAAATTATCCTTACCTAACCTAACCTAACCTAACGTAACCTTACCTAACCTAACCTAACCTAACGTAACCTAACCTAACCTAACGTAACCTAACCTAACCTAACCCAACCTAACCTAACCTAACCTAACCCAACTCAACCCAACCTAACCTAATCTAACCTAACCTAACCTAACCTAACCTAACAAAACCTAACCTAACCTAACCTAACCTAACCTAACGACGGTTGCAAGCGCTTTCACATTAGATATCGCAGTTCCCGACTTTTAATGGTGAAAAACACTGCATCTCACTAATTGACATTGTTTAATGCGGTTTTACGACGGTTCATATCTTAACCTAACCTAACATTCGCACTTGTATCTAAAACCGCTCTATTACACTGTTTTGTTCACAATTACCATATTTGCATAACCTCACAGTTTTTCACCAACTTATTGCAGTACAGAACGTTGTATCTCGCTAAATGACATTGTTCTTTAAGGTTTCACGATGCTTGCATGCGCTTTAACGAGAATATCACAATATAGCAGTTTCGCACTTGTAACGGTAGAACACGCAGTATTTGGCTTGTTCATGCCGTTTTGTGTGCTTTCACAACATTTCACCTATCGCAGTTTAATACTCGCTATAAAACAACACTATCTCGTTAGATGACGTCGTTTTTGGTAGTTTCACGACGCTACCTAGCTTAAACTAACCTAACCTAACCTAACCTTCGCACTTCTATCGTTAGAAAACGTTTTACTCGCAACTTTACAATGTTTTCTACAAGATTACGACAGTTTCATGCGCTTTCACATTAGATATCGTAGTTGCCGACTTGTAATGTTGAAAAACACTACATCTCACTAAGTGACATTGTTTAATGCGGTTTTACGACGGTTGATATGTCAACCTAACCTAACATTCGCACTTGTATCTAAAGACGCTCAATTACACTGTTTCGTTCACAATTACGATATTTGCTTGACCTCACAGTTTCTCACCAACTTATTACAGTACAGAACGCTGTATCTCGCTAAATGACATCGTTCTTTAAGGTTTCACGATACTTGCATGCGCTTTACCGAGAATGTCAAAACATAGCAGTTTCGCACTTGTAACGGTACAACACGCAGTATTTGGCTTGTTCATGCCGTTTTGTGTGCTTTCACATTTTACCTATCGCAGTTTCGTACTCGCAATAAAACAACACTATCTCGTTAGATGACGTCGTTTTTGGTGGTTTCACGACGCTACCTAGCTTAAACTAACATAACTCAACCTAATATAACCTTCGCACTTCTATTGTTAGAAAACGTTTTACTCGCTACTTTACATTGCTTTCTACAACATTACGACGGTTTCAAGCGCTTTCACATTAGATATCGCAGTTCCCAACTTGTAAAGGTGAAAAACACTGCATCTCACTAAGTGACATTGTTTATTGCGGTTTAACAACGGTTCATACCTTAACCTAACGTAACCTAACCTAACCTAACCCAACCTAACCTTACATAACCTAACCTAACATAACCTAACCTAACCTAACCTAACCAAACCTAACCTAACGACGTTTGCAAGCGCTTTCACATTAGATATCGCAGTTCCCAACTTGTAAAGGTGAAAAACACTGCATCTCACTAAGTGACATTGTTTAATGCGGTTTTAGCACGGTTCGTATCTTAACCTAACCTAACCTAACCTAACCTAACCCAACCTAACCTAACATAACCTAACCTAACCTAACCTAACCTAACCAAACCTAACCTAACGTAACCTAACCTAACCTAACCTAACCTGACGACGTTTGCAAGCGCTTTCACATTAGATATCGCAGTTCCCGACTTGTAATGGTGAAAAACACTGCATCTCACTAAGTGACATTGTTTAATGCGGTTTTACGACGGTTCATATCTTAACCTAACCTAACATTCGTACTTGTATGGAAAAACGCTCTATTACACTGTTTCGTTCACAATTACGATATTTGCATAACCTCACAGTTTTTCACCAACTTATTGCAGTACAGAACGCTGTATCTCGCTAAATGACATCGTTCTTTAAGGTTTCACGATGCTTGCATGCGCTTTAACAAGAATATCACATTATAGCAGTTTCGCACTTGTAACGGTACAACACGCAGTATCTGGCTTGTTCAAGCCGTTTTGTGTACTTTCACAACATTTCACCTATTGCAGTTACGTACATGCAATAAAACAACGCTATCTCGTTAGTTGACGTCCTTTTTGGTGGTCTCACGACGCTACATAGCTTAAACTAACATAACTCAAGCTAACCTTCGCACTTCTATCGTTAGAAAACGTTTTACTCGCAACTTTACAATGTTTTCTACAAGATTACGACGGTTTCATGCGCTTTCACATTAGATATTGTAGTTCCCGACTTGTAATGTTGAAAAACACTACATCTCACTAAGTGACATTGTTTAATGCGGTTTTACGACGGTTGATATCTCAACCTAACCTAACATTCGCACTTGTATCTAAATACGCTCAATTACACTGTTTCGTTCACAATTACGATATTTGCTTGACCTCACAGTTTCTCACCAACTTATTACAGTTCAGAACGCTGTATCTCGCTAAATGACATCGTTCTTTAAGGTTTCACGATACTTGCATGCGCTTTAACGAGAATATCACAATAAAGCAGTTTCGCACTTGTAACGGCACAAGACGCAGTATCTGGCTAGTTCATGCCATTTTGTGTGCTTTCACAACATTTCACCTATCGCAGTTTAATACTCGCTATAAAACAACACTATCTCGTTAGATGACGTCGTTTTTGGTAGTTTCACGACGCTACCTAGCTTAAACTAACCTAACCTAACCTAACCTTCGCACTTCTATCGTTAGAAAACGTTTTACTCACCACTTTACAATGTTTTCTACAAGATTACGACGGTTTCATGCGCTTTCACATTAGATATCGTAGTTCCCGACTTGTAATGTTGAAAAACACTACATCTCACTAAGTGACATTGTTTAATGCGGTTTTACGACGGTTCATATCTTAACCTAACCTAACATTCGCACTTGTATCTAAAAACGCTCTATTACACTGTTTTGTTCACAATTACAATATTTGAATAACCTCACAGTTTTTCACCAACTTATTGCAGTACAGAACGTTGTATCTCGCTAAATGACATTGTTCTTTAAGGTTTCACGATGCTTGCATGCGCTTTAACGAGAATATCACAATATAGCAGTTTCACACTTGTAACGGTAGAACACGCAGTATTTGGCTTGTTCATGCCGTTTTGTGCGCTTTCACAACATTTCACCTATCGCAGTTTAATACTCGCTATAAAACAACACTATCTCGTTAGATGACGTCGTTTTTGGTAGTTTCACGACGCTACCTAGCCTAAACTAACCTAACCTAACCTAACCTTCGCACTTCTATCGTTAGAAAACGTTTTACTCACCACTTTACAATGTTTTCTACAAGATTATTTATTTATTTATTTATTTATTTATTTTCAATACTGCCAGTCTCACTTGGAGACCAAAGCAGGTGGGCATACAGATAACAACGTGAGTGCAACAGAATACACGCAGTGCACAGTACAATGGCATGTCATACAAAGAAGTGTTCTCTCTAATACAACATTAGTATATACAACGGAAGAATCAAGGTTAATACAATCCAATGGAACACAAAGAAGCCATTAAAAAAAGAATTTGCATGAATATGAAACCTTTTCCTTTCCCTTTTCATGGTTGGGGCTTATTTCCTATCGCGTCACAAAATATTGATGATGATTCTATGGCAGCTACTGTTGGGTCGAGGTTGTTCCACTCCCTAACTGCTGTAGGAAAAAATGAGTATTTAAACGTGTTGGAGTTGCAAAAGTATTCAGTTAACATTTTATCGTGTTTATTACGCGATATCCGGGATCTAGAGAAGGTGATATATTTGGAAGAAATTATGTTGAAGTGGTTGTGCAGAAGGCTATGCATGAATTTTAACCGAGCTTGTCTTGCTCTGCCTGCCAGTGTGTCTAAACCGGATGATGCTAGAAGTTCAGTGGGCGAGTCAGTACGTTTGTATTTGTTATGGATGAACCGTATCGCTTTTCTTTGAACTTTTTCTAGTTGATTTATGTTAGTAATATTGTGAGGGAACCAAACAGTGTTAGCATATTCCAGCACTGGCCGCACAAAGGTTGTGTAACTGAGGAGTTTGATAGGAATGGGAGCAGACTTCAAGCACCTTTTAAGAAAGAATAACTTACGGATAGCTTTTGAGGATATGTTGGCAATGTGTTTGTTCCACTTGAGGTCGGTTGCTAGGGTAAGTCCTAGGTATTTGTGTTCATAAACTTTAGTTAGTTCAGTGTCATTAAGTGAGTAAGTAAATTCTGACGGGTTCTTCTTTTTTGTCACCGTCATTGACACAGATTTGCTGGTATTAATAGACATTTGCCATTGTTCACACCAGGTGTTTATCACGTTAAGTTGTCTGTTCAGGGTGTGGTGGTCTTCGTAACACAGTATTTCTTTATAGATAATGCAGTCGTCTGCGAACAGCTTTATGTTGCATTCCATGTTAGTGATGATGTCATTAATATAAATTAAAAACAGCAAGGGCCCCAAGACCGAGCCCTGAGGTACACCAGATGAGATGGGAACAATGTCGGATGATGCTTCATTGAAATGGACGAATTGCGAACGCTGGGATAAAAAATCGCCAATCCAAGCAGAAATATTTCCGATGCCAATTATTGCCTCTAGTTTTGCTATTAACTTGTTGTGACACACGCGATCAAAAGCTTTGCTAAAGTCCAAGAATATAATGTCTGTTTGGCCGCGATTGTCAATTATCTGTGCAAGGTCATGAACAACTTCCGTTAATTGCGTCACTGTTGACATTCCGCGTCTAAACCCGTGCTGGCTGGGTGTTAATATGCGATTTTGTTCAAGATATACTGTCAGGTGTTTTAAAATTATATGTTCTAGGATCTTGCATGATGTACTGGTAAGGGATATGGGTCGATAGTTAGACGGAGAGTTTATGTCACCTGATTTATGAATTGGTATCACCTTTGCCTTCCTCCAGTCATTTGGCACACGTGCAGTTGATAGTGAAAAACGATAGATAATACCCAGGTATCTGCTGCACCATTCCGCGTATCGTTTCAGGAATTCATTTGGAACATTGTCAGGGCCGCTTGATTTTTTAGCATCTAATCCAAGTAGAAGGTTAAGGATTCCCGAGTCAGATATGATAAGTGGGTCGATGCTGGAGCCTGTAGAAACGACCGATGGAAGAAACCCGTTATCTGTAGTAAATACAGATTGAAAGTACTTGTTGAATACATCAGCCTGGACAGCATTTTCATCATGAGTGCGTTCTGGCGCCAAAGTATTGCGTGCACGAAAGTGATTCCAAAATCTCTGTGGATTATTTTTTAGGAAATCTGGTAGGATTGTATTAAAGTATTGTTTCCGTGACTGGTTCAACTTTTGTTTCAGCTCTTGCTTGGCACCTATCAGCTTAGATTTCACGACTGATTGACTTTCTGTATGTTTCAGTGAACGACGTAACCTCTTAACTTTCCTTTTGGCATGTATAACCTCGCGCGTTACCCATGGGCTGTATTTTCTTGGTTTCCTAGTTTTTAACGGTATAAATTTGGTAATGCAGTCATGTATTATGCCCTTAAACTTTATCCAGAGGACATTTATATCTGCCGACGGATCAGAAGCAAATTCTGAAAATGATGTGAACTCATGTGCCAGGGATGTCAAAACGCCAGCGTCGTTCGATTTCTCAAAGTCAATGATTTTGCTTTCAAAGGACCTTTTCGAAATAGAACATGATAATGGTAGGTGGCATATCGGGATATCGTGGTCGGATATTCCTTCAATAATGCCAGTTTGCAATGTATTTAGTTGAAAGTGATCACTAAGCAGTATTAGGTCAAGTATGTTGTTTGCAGTACCTTGTGAGCGCGTTGTTTGGCTAACTACTTGTTCTAGACTAAAATTTAGCATCAGATCAATCACCGCTTCGGAAGCATGTGATGAATATTCCTTTGTGTTCCAATTATTGTCTGGTAAGTTAAAGTCCCCCATAATGATAATTCTTAGGCTTGGGGCGTGGTTCTGCAGAAACTCATGTATGTTCCTTACGCAATCTTCGTTCGAGTCAGGACTTCGGTAAACGCAGCCTGTAATTATGGCAGTGCTGTTGCAGATGATTCTGCAGAACACCGCCTCAGCTTCCTTCACATCTGGCAATTGTACGAATGGAAGGGATTTCTTTATCAACAGCGCCACACCACCACCACGTGACGGTCGGTCTTTTCGAATGATGCAATAATTTGGAGGCACTATTTCGTGATCTGAGATAGCCGGGGAAAGCCACGTCTCAGTTAACGCTACTATATCAGGGTTATGTGCAAGGAGTAGGTTTTCAAACGCTTCAGTCTTATTTAAAATGCTTCTGGCGTTTACATTTAGTAGTGTTAGTTCCTCGGCTGTGTTTTGCTTCGCGTGTTTGGACGTTTTGCTTCGGCGTTTTTTCTCAGCGGGACCCTCTCCCCCTTGCCCTCATCCCAGGTGAATACTTGTTCATTTATGTAAAGTTTGTCCAATGACAAAGACACTTTGTCATGATGCTCCCGGTTTGCCTTTGCGCTATTCCACAGCAACCTTCTTATCTCTCGTGTTCTCTTACAGAAATCTTCCCCAATAGAGAGACCCGTATTTTTCAGCTTGCGTCCCTCCCGCAATATTATTGATTTCTGTCTAGAGTCAAGTAGCCTCAACATTACTGGTCTCGTTTTGTTCTGGGCCGGTTTTCCAAGACGATGAATTCGTTCTATGGTCACAGGCTGTAAGCCGAGTATGTCCTGAACAATGCCTTTATTTACAGCTTGTTCCAACTTTTCACTGTTCTCCTGTTCTGTTTCCGCTAAGCCGTATACTATAATATTGGACCTTCTACTCTGGTTTTCCAGGTCGTCCATTCGTTTTTCCAAATTTTTGGTAATCAGATGCATGTCTTCTATTTGTTTTACGCATGAAGTTATCTTCGGTTCAAGGCGCGACAGGGCATCTAACTTTTTATCCATATCAGCAAGCCGCCCCTCTTTAATTTCTTTGATATCGACGGCAACTTCCTTCAACTGCTTTGCGATTTGTGCTAGATCAGGTCCCGGATTACTTTCAATATCTCCTGCTAGCAAAAGAAGCTTTCTTAAAAATAGCAACACACTCGCAAATGCACAGCAAAGCCGAGGGCACGGCAGCACCAGCAAAAATGGGTCACTAGAACGTATACAGTAATCGTATTGTCTTCTTACCTGCACGATGAAGACAAACGGGTTAGTGACCGTCATTTCGCCGGTGCCGCCGTGCCCAATGGACGCACTGCGAGGAGGCAGGCTACTTATAGGCGCACTGTGAGGCGGCGCTGGGTGCTGGTGACGTAGATCATCACACGTGGTCCTGGTCACGGATCTGGGCTGGCAGTCCCAAGGCGCCGGGCATGTTATCTCCGACACGTGGAAGTTGACGAAGCTTGTGTCCGGCGCGTACCCGGGCAATCGTGCTGGCATAGCACGTACATCACCCACGGATGCAAGAAGACCGATGGACAACTGCACGATGAAGACAAACGGGTTAGTGACCGTCATTTCGCCGGTGCCGCCGTGCCCAATGGACGCACTGCGAGGAGGCAGGCTACTTATAGGCGCACTGTGAGGCGGCGCTGGGTGCTGGTGACGTAGATCATCACACGTGGTCCTGGTCACGGATCTGGGCTGGCAGTCCCAAGGCGCCGGGCATGTTATCTCCGACACGTGGAAGTTGACGAAGCTTGTGTCCGGCGCGTACCCGGGCAATCGTGCTGGCATAGCACGTACATCACCCACGGATGCAAGAAGACCGATGGACAACTGCACGATGAAGACAAACGGGTTAGTGACCGTCATTTCGCCGGTGCCGCCGTGCCCAATCTCTAAGTGACATTACGACGGTTACGACGGTTTCATGCGCTTTCACATTAGATATCGCAGTTCCCAACTTGTAAAGGTGAAAAACACTGCATCTCACTAAGTGACATTGTTTAATGTGGTTTTAGCGCGGTTCATATCTTAACCTAACCTAACCTAACCTAACCCAACCTAACCTAACATAACCTAACCTAACCTAACCTAACCAAACCTAACCTAACGTACCCTAACCTAACCTAACCTAACCTAACCTAACCTAACGACGTTTGCAAGCGCTTTCGCATTAGATATCGCAGTTCCCGACTTGTAATGGTGAAAAACACAGCATCTCACTAAGTGACATTGTTTAATGCGGTTTTAGCGCGGTTCATATCTTAACCTAACCTAACCTTACCTAACCCAACCTAACCTAACCTAACCTAACCAAACCTTACCTAACATCCCTAACCTAACCTAACCTAACCTAACCTAACCAAACCTAACCTAACCTAACCTAACGTAACCTAACCTAACCTAACCTAACCTAACCTAACCTAACCTAACCTAACCTAACGACGTTTGCAAGCGCTTTCACATTAGATATCGCAGTTCCCGACTTGTAATGGTGAAAAACACTGCATCTCACTAAGTGACATTGTTTAATGCGGTTTTACGACGGTTCATATCTTAACCTAACCTAACATTCGCACTTGTATTAAAAACGCTCTATTACACTGTTTCGTTCACAATTAGGATATTTGCATAACCTCACAGTTTTTCACCAACTTATTGCAGTACAGAACGCTGTATCTCGCTAAATGACATCGTTCTTTAAGGTTTCACGATGCTTGCATGCGCTTTAACGAGAATATCACAACATAGCAGTTTCGCACTTGTAACGGTACAACACGCAGTATTTGGCTTGTTCATGCCGTTTTGTGTGCTTTCACAACATTTCACCTATCGCAGTTTCGTACTCGCAATAAAACAACACTATCTCGTTAGATGACGTTGTTTTTGGTAGTTTCACGACGCTACCTAGCTTAAACTAACATAACTCAACCTAACATAACCTTCGCACTTCTATCGTTAGAAAACGTTTTACTCGCTACTTTACATTGCTTTCTACAACAATACGACGGTTTCAAGCGCTTTCACATTAGATATCGCAGTTCCCAACTTGTAAAGGTGAAAAACACTGCATCTCACTAAGTGACATTGTTTAATGCGGTTTTAGCGCGGTTCATATCTTAACCTAACCTAACCTAACCTAACCTAACCCAACCTAACCTAACATAACCTAACCTAACCTAACCTAACCAAACCTAACTTAACGTAACCTAACCTAACCTAACCTAACCTAACCTAACGACGTTTGCAAGCGCTTTCACATTAGATATCGCAGTTCCCGACTTGTAATGGTGAAAAACACAGCATCTCACTAAGTGACATTGTTTAATGCGGTTTTAGCGCGGTTCATATCTTAACCTAACCTAACCTTACCTAACCCAACCTAACCTAACCTAACCTAACCAAACCTTACCTAACATCCCTAACCTAACCTAACCTAACCTAACCTAACCAAACCTAACCTAACCTAACCTAACGTAACCTAACCTAACCTAACCTAACCTAACGACGTTTGCAAGCGCTTTCACATTAGATATCGCAGTTCCCCACTTGTAATGGTGAAAAACACTGCATCTCATCAAGTGACATTGTTTAATGCGGTTTTACGACGGTTCATATCTTAACCTAACCTAACATTCGCACTTGTATTAAAAAACGCTCTATTACACTGTTTCGTTCACAATTACAATATTTGCTTGACCTCACAGTTTCTCACCAACTTATTACAGTACAGAACGCTGTATCTCGCTAAATGACATCGTTCTTTAAGGTTTCACGATACTTGCATGCGCTTTACCGAGAATGTCAAAACATAGCAGTTTCGCACTTGTAACGGTACAACACGCAGTATT